>NC_060068.1:57870669-58173699 GCF_922984935.1 Meles meles | reverse complement strand
ATTATCTATTTTTGCTTTCATGTTGCCCACTTTTTCCCATTAGAACCCTTGGCATATTAATCATAGTTATTTTATATTCCCAGTCTGATCATTCCCAAACCTGTGCCATAGCTGAGTCTGGGTCTGATGCATGTTGTGCTTTTTCAGTTTGCATGTTTTCTTGCCCTCAGAATACCTTGTAATGTGTTTGTTAAAAGTCAGACATTATGCATCATGTTAACAAAAAACAGACATAAACAGGTCTTTTAATAAGAGGTTTTTATGTTTCTCTGTCTAGGAGTTAGGCTTTGTTTAAAGTTTTCTGTAGCAAGGTGACAAAGGCCTCAGTTTCCCATGGTATCCTCATTCTGTCTTCCTAATTGTCTTTGCATTTCCCTAGAATCTTTTTATTAAATAGAGTGTGCCTTCCAGCTATCTCAATTGTGCTTCTCTGTTAGAATACTGGGGATCTATTGGTGTGGTGGTAAGATATTGCTGAGGGAAAGTGCTCTATAATCTTACAATTAAATCTTGGATTTCGGGGGCACCTGGGTGGCTCAGTAGGTTAAGCCTCCGCCTTCAGCTCAGGTCATGGTTTCAGGGTCCTGGGATAAAGCCCCGCATCAGGCTCTCTGTTCAGCGGGGAGCCTGCATCCCCCTCTCTCTCTACCTGCCTCTCTGCTTCTTGTGATCTCTCTGTCAAATAAATAAATAAAATATTTTTTAAAAAATCTTGGATTTTGTGTCTCTTTCCACCCCAGTGCACCTGAGTCTCTAAGCTGTGACCTTCAGTTCTTCTTAGCCCTTTTTCTCCCTTCCCTTATGTTAGACAGGAAGGTTAGAGAAGGATTGACTTGTCCGATTACCCTCCTTTTTAAAGTTTGGCAGGGGAAACTCTGGTAAAGTAGTTTCCTACAGGGTAAGGCTTCTGTTACAGACAGTAGACTTCTCTTGGGCATATTTCAAATGGTTATTTTCCCTCTTCTCCTGCCCAAACACAAGAGGATTTTCTTTCAGTTTCCACTCTGAGAACCTGGTAGAGCACCTGGATGTTTAGAGTCATGAGAGTGTGTGGGGTCCTCCCACCGCTGAGTCCCCAGTAGATTTTAACTCTCAAGTTACTCCATGTTCTACCTCCAGCAAAGGATCAAGTGTTGTTTAATACTCAGTTCCAATGGCTTCTGCTCCTAGCAAACTATAATTCTCCCTATTTGCCTATCTCTCCATTTTGGGCCACAGCAGTTTGCCCAGCCAGTCCTCTACTGTTGATTTTTTGTTTGTTTGTTCAACCTCTTCCTTATTGTGAGGATGGGAGCGATGACTTTACAAGCTCTTTACATACTGGAGTAGAAACTATAAGTCCTATTGTTCTTTATTGTTTTTCACAACACTTACTAATATAAAAATAATCTTGGGGGCGCCTGGGTGGCTCAGTGGGTTAAAGCCTCTGCCTTCGGCTCAGGTCATGATCCCAGGGTCCTGGGATCGAGCCCTGCATCGGGCCCTCTGCTCAGCAGGGAGCCTGCTTCCTCCTCTTTCTCTGCCTGCCTCTCTGCCTACTTGTAATTTCTGTCTTTCAAATAAATAAATAAAATCTTAAAAAAAATAATCTTAGTGTGCAGACCATACAAAGACAGGAAATATAGATATAGATACCTAAACTATATGTATATATACTTACTTTTCTGCTTCAAGCTGACATTTTACCACGATACTTAAAATGTTTAAGTGTTATAAGAGGTCCTTTTCTTCTCTCCCTGTATAGTTGTCAGATGTATAACATCTACAACCTTTGAAAAACTACACCAGACAATATTATACTTCTCTTTCAGTAGTTATACATATTTTAAACGTAAGATGAAAAATTAGTCTACTTACTAGTATATTTATCACTTGTTTTATTCTTCCTCTATCCTCCAGGTTCTCCTCTAGGATTATTTTGCTTCAGACTGAAAAAATACCTAATAATTTCTTTTAGAGCTAATAACAAATTTTATGAGTTATCCTTCACCTGAGAACATCTTTACTTCATTTTCATTCTTGAAGGCTATTTTCACTGAATAATGATTTATAAGTCAACGTTTATTTTGGGGAGGGGTTGTCTTTCAGCATTCTAAAGCTTCTGTTTTACTCTCTCCTGAACGCATGGTTTCTGAAGAGACAATCATAGTCATTTGTATTATTGCTCATATCAATATTGTTTTTTTTAATCCATTTCTCTATTTTTTAAATTTTATTTTTTCCGTGTTCCAAGATTCATTATTTATGCACCACACCCAGTGCTCCATGCAATACATGCCCTCCGTAATACCCACCACCAAGCTCACCTAACCCAACCTCCCCTCCAAAGCCCTCAGTTTGTTTCTCAATATTGTTTTAACACTCTTATTTGATAATGATGATCTCTGGATCCCCTGTGGTCTGTCCTATTGTCTGTTTTGTCTGATAATTTTTGGTATTATCTTTTTTTTTTTTTAGAGTGTTGGTTTTTTTCTGCAGCTAGTTAAAGAGTGCTAGATGACCAAATTAATCCAATTAGAGACCAAATTAACTCCTGGATAGGCTATAGTACTTCTGGAAGGCCCTTACTCTCAGGTCTTAGCCTTACAGAGATATCAGAGAACAAGTAGTATTCATCACAGTTCCTCTTCCCAGTGTATGCTAAACTCACTCTCATCTAGAGTATCACAGTACTGCTAGACTTTTCCTCTACTTTTCCTAAGATTCCTGCTTGATTTCAGCCTCTTACATTCATAATTCAGCAAATGTACTGAGTGAAAACCCAACAGAGTGTTGTGTCATTTGTCTCTCTCTCCTCTCTGATATCCTGCGCAACCCTATATTTGTGTCTCTAGGTTGATGCATCTGTCAAATGTGTGCTGATTTCTTGACATCTAACTAGATGTTTTTGCCCAGACCTTTGCCCTAATTCTCAGCTTCTTCTCAATGTTGAGAGTTAGCAAATACCTCTAAAGTATCCAAATGCAAGAAGTTGCTTCTCTTCTTAAGGGTCCGCCTTATTCCAAAATTTTGGCCTTTGAATTTCTATTTGCCTAAACAATCCTCTGATACCTTGAGACAAATCTTTTAAACTTGATTCAGTTTTGTATAGTTGTTCTCAGTGGGAACATTGGTCTGCCACAAATTACTCCATTGTGGGTAGCAATGAAACTCTTCTTTTTTTTTTTTTACTTATTTTACTTGCTCTGTCCTTAGGTTTTCTATTCAAATTCTGTTCTGCTGTGTTTAATATCAATCTCTGCCAAGTTCTTTGAATTTTTGCTTAAAGGAGATATTACTTACACATACTTTCAGCTGTACTCCAGTTCTATTCTTTGATATCTATAAAAAGGCAGATATACCAATTCAGGAACACAAGGTAAGGCTTTGTATAGACAGTGTTGTCTCTTAGTTGTTAGCCACTTAAATACAGAATATTATGTCTTGGTTCTGAATCATTTCAATGCCTTTTTTTTCTTTAGTACTTTATGCATAAACAGCCATGTCACAAGCTACCATCATGATATTTCTGCCCTTAATATGAAAGGTAAAAGTATACTTTATATTTATTTTACATGTTGAATAATTCCAAGAATGGCATAAACTTACAGGGTTCCTAGATAATTATTAATTAACTGAGAAATACATTGTTGATTTGAAGTAAATATCCAATCTGCAAAATAATATTTACCCGGAATAATCTTCACTGATCCCAGCAAGCGGTACTGGAGCACAGTTTATAAAAATTACAAACCCAAAGAACACAAGTGATATAGCAGATGTAACCATCATAAATCTCATAAGGGCTTTACAAGACATGTGTAACGTGGAAACAATGATACCTCCCAGAAGCTCGCCAAGTCCACCTGCTGGAAGTAAAACAAATCCTAAAAGAAAGGAGAAGGAGAAGAAAACAGTTTTAAAAAAATAGTCAGCTGAAGATAGTACAGAACATTCATATGTTGATGCAACCCCCCTGCTCTAAACATACATCAAATATATTTTTAAATAAAAAGACAATGAAAACTTAAAGGCATGATAAACATCTCAACAAACCTGAACCTTAAGAGAAGTACAAATTTGGGAGTAGGGTTAAACCTATAGGCCTAGTGGAATGATGGAGAAATTTTGCTCCTATGTGGTAATGGCATCTAAGATAAACCCAGAACTTAATCCACGCAAAACAGAAGATGAGAACTGTCTTATTCAGAGCTATTATTGGATAGTTGTCTGGATTTATACTTTACAGCAAGAGATACACCCATGAAAAGAGTTCAGCAACAGAAACTCACTACCAAAAATTTAACTAAGCCACCCACTGATTCTATGAATGGCTGTGCAATATTAACAATCTCACAACAAACAGATTTCAGAATAGTCACTATGAGAAATAGTTTTCTTTTCAATCAAGCATAAAGGATTAGATAGAGGCGAACAGGAGGAGGGAAAGAGGAAGAAGACATATAATTAGAAGGTAGTCATATGAAAGTAGCACAGTGAATGCAAACGTTGCTGTGATTTCCTTTGCTCCAAACATAAAGAAGTGGTAGATTTAGATAAGAATATAGCAAGAGAAATATAAGGAAAAAAAAGTTACACCAACATCAGATTAAATTTATTATCAATGAAAGTCTGTGGGAGACTTGTAAGTAATTTTAGAATGTTCAAAAAGATAAATGAAAGTTTAACTTCCATAAAAAGAAGAAATAAAATAAAAAGATAAAGGAATGAAATAAGAGCAGATGAATAAAAAATAATAAACCTGGATATTTAAAACTCTAATTCCTAAAATAAAAACTAAAGTCCCAGACCAGAGACATTTGAAAAATTAATAAATTGGAAGAGAACATTGTATAATTCATGCAGTATGTAATATTTAAAAAAAAAAGAGTGAAAGGAGAATAACCAAGATAAGTAGTTAAAGGACAATGAGCACAGTAGAGAAATATGATAAACATTACCCAGTTGGACAAGGTCAAATTCAAAAGCAGTAAACCATGGTGACAGTATGCACCCTTGATGTGATTTGACGAAAATGCCACTTTACTTCTGTGATCCTCCCTGTAAAACACATAACTCCTGTCTAATCACTGGTGGAAAAAAATCAGACAATTCCCAATTAAGGAACATTCTAAAAAATACCTGACCGGCACTCCTCAAAACTGTCAAGATCATAAAAAACAGTGGAAGACTTAGAAACTGTCAAACCCAATAGACACCTATGAGATACGATGACTAAATATAATGTATCCTGAATGAAATCTTGGGATAGAAAAAAGGACATTGTGTAAAAGCAAAGGAAATAAAAATGAGATACTGACTTCAGTTAGTATTGACATTGGCTCATTAATTATAACAAAACTACCATACTAATGTAAGATGTTAATAAAAGGGGAAATGAGGTGTGCAGTGTGTGAGAGCTGTCTGTACTACCTCCAAATTTTTTTGTAAGTTTAATCAGAAAGTAACTTTAAAAAAAAGAAAAAGGACAACAGAGTAAGAGGCACTGCAAAATGCTTTACTGCACTTGTGAGAAGTATAATGGAATAAATTCTGGGGAATTATTTCCCCAGAAATAATACACAAAAAATTGAAAGTGAGAATTAGAAATCTCCACCATTAAAAAAAAATATTAGTTCTGGGAATAAAAAGAACACTTTAACCACTGAGAACGATTAAGAGTAAATAATTGGGCGCCTGGGTGGCTCAGTTGGTTGAGCGGCTGCCTTCGGCTCAGATCATGATCCTGGACTTTCGGAATCAAGTCCCAGATCGGGCTCCCAGCTCCATGGGGAGTCTGCTTCTCCCTCTGACCTTCTCCTCTCTCATGCTCTCTCTCACTCATTCTCTCTCAAATAAATAAATAAAATCTTAAAAAAAGATTTTTTTAAAGAGTAAATAATTGAATCTATCCTAACATATACAGAAGATAAGAAAACTTCATAGCATCAAGAATAAAGAGAAATTGTAAAATCTGCCAAACAGTATGTTACTTGCAAAAGAATAATTATAGCTAATTCATAAATGATAAAATTATCTAGACAGGATATGAGCACATGCACTCACTCTTGAAGAGTGGAGCTAGTGAACTACCAGTGGATTGTTAAAATCTCCTGAATAAAACAAAGGGGATAAAGTGAAAAATAGAAATGAGTCTATTGAGAGAGAACAGAATAGTAAGGGGGAAAAGAAGTAAATTGAAAGGTAATAAACAGGGGCGCCTGGGTGGCTCAGTGGGTTAAGCTGCTGCCTTCGGCTCAGGTCATGATCTCAGGGTCCTGGATCGAGTCCCGCATCGGGCTCTCTGCTCAGCAGCGAGCCTGCTTCCCTCTCTCTCTCTGCCTGCCTCTCTGTCTACTTGTGATCTCTGTCTGTCAGATAAATAAATAAAATCTTTAAAAAAAAAAAAAAGAAAGGTAATAAACAAAGAAATATAAGTAAGAAGTTAAAAATTACTTAAAAATATCAGTATCCATGGATGCCTGAGTGGCTCAGTGGGTTAAGCCTCTGCCTTCAGCTCAGGTCATGATCTCAGGGTCCTGGAATTGAGCCCCACATCAGGCTCTCTGCTCTGCAGGGAGCCTGCTTCCCCCTCTCTCTCTGCCTGCCTCTCTGCCTACTTGTGATCTCTCTCGCTCTCTCTCTGTCAAATAAATAAAAAAATTAAAAAAAAAAAGTAAGACATGACTTAAATAAAAAATGATGAGAATCATAATTTAAAAATACTTAGAATAGAAGAATAATGAAAATTATACCTAAATGTATGAGATACTATTAAGGAAAATCTATAAATAATTATATCACCATGATAAGGTTGTTAGGAGAATTACATGAGCCCATATTTAATTACTTAAAAAAGTGTTCAGGCACAAAGTAAACATATGAATGTTGGAAAAAAGGTAGACATTCAAAAATAAATTCATTAGAAAGCAAAAAAAAAAAAAACCTACAAATAAAAAGAAGAAGGGCAATATTTATCAAGAAAATTGTGAGAAATGGAACTGAATCAGGAGACTTCAAAGGCTGAGAAGTAAGCCTGAAAGTAAGGAAGTCAAAAAGAGGCAAGCCGCATTTTACCCCAGAATCTCAGAAATGAAGAGCAATAGGTACCACCACAAGCAGGAAAGAGATAAAGGAAAAACAAGGAAATGGATGGCAGTCTATATAAAATGTTTGAGCTCCAAGTCCTATCCCCATCCCCAAACCATATAACTACCCCAGGAAAAGGCCCTTGGTTTATTCAGCTTGAACACAACAACTACAGATTTGGGAAAGCCACAAACATTTGTGAGCAAAAAACTGAGAAGTCCACTCAGCTAGGAAAATATTGCCTGTCAGGCTATTGCCCTAGGTGATAAGAAAATATTGGGCACAGGGAGTTCAACAATTAAATGGCTAACTCTTTAAAGTCTACCCCAAAAGGAAACAAAACAATTGGAAATTCAACCAATGCGCACAACTTCAACTCTGTAAAGATTTTATTGATGTACAGAAAGTACACAAATCACAACTGTACATGCCGATGACTTTTCAAAGTGACTGTTCCTATGAAACTACCACCCAGATCAAAAATCTAACACTGCCAGATCAAAGGCTCTTTTATGCACTTACAGGATTTTATTTTTTTTTTTATTTTTTTTAAAGATTTTATTTATTTATTTGACAGAGAGAGAGAGATCACAAGTAGGCAGAGAGGCAGGCAGAGAGAGAGGAGGAAGCAGGCTCCCCGCGGAGCAGAGAGCCCGATGCGGGGCTCGATCCCAGGACCCTGAGATCATGACCTGAGCCGAAGGCAGCGGCTTAATCCACTGAGCCACCCAGGCGCCCCCACTTACAGGATTTTATAAAATATGGATCATAAAGTATGTATACATTAAGGCTTGTTTGTATGATGTTTGAAAAATTCACTCATGTTTTTATACATGACAACAGATGATGCCTTCTCATTGCTGAACAGCATTCTAAAATATTCATACTAAAATACTCATACACCAAAACTTACTCACTGTGATACTGTGAATAATGGTGCAACTTTAAAAATTCGTGTACATGTCTTTTTGTAAATATTTGCACTTCCTCTAGGTATATTCTTAAGAGAGAAACTTATGTTTGGTGTGTAACATGGAGTAGAATTCCTGAAGGAGGGAATATGTATAAGTTCAGCTTTTCATGATACTAGCAAACGGATATAAAATGGTTAAACCAATTTACTTTCACTAGTAGTGAATGAAATGCTACCACTCCGCATCCATGCCAACATGCATTTCCCTTTTTTCATTTTAGCCATTGTGGTTAATGAATAATAGTATTGCATTGTGGTTTTCATATGCATTTCCCTAAAAACCAGTAGAGGTGAACGCACTTTCATATGAATATTGGCCAAGGGATAGCATCTTCTATCGAATATTTTTTCAAGTCTCTTGCCCATTTTTATTGAATTATCTGCCTGTTTGTGCTCTTTTTCTCTCTCTTACAAATAAAAATTTTAAAAAAAATTAAAGCTACATTGTTGAGCGCATGCCCATGTATAATTGTTTCATCTACCTCACTGCTGTCACTATAAATGATCTCTTCACAACAACTAATGCCTCTTGCTTTGAGAATACTAATTTAAAATTACTATAGTTATACCACTTTTTCTTCTGGCTAGCATTCACATAGTACAACTTTTCCTGCCCTTTGACTTTCAACCTTTTCATCCATCATATTTAAGGAGTGCCTCTTGCAAGTAACATACTAGATTGTCTGCTTAATCTGACAATCATTATTTATATGTTACATAATTACTGTCCTATATATTGGGTAGCAATTCTCCATGTAGCTCATGTTTCTGCATATCTAGCAAGCAGAATCACTGACTGATCTTTGTCCTATCTCTTCAAAGATATTTGCACTGTGAACAAACAGCCTTGGATAATAGAGATAGTGTTCTCAATAACAGAAGGCAAGTTTGCTTATAGTTCTAGAAAACAGAGATTATGTTCCTCATGGAACTAAGAGAAGATACATTTCCTGTCAAGTACAATAAAGATAATGTCTTCTTCTGGATCAAAAGATAAGCATGATTACTGTCTATTATAAGATTTATGTTCCTCCAGAGTTGTCCCCACATCCACTAACTAACTTGTTTACACTGTGCCCTGGACTCCCAGATTTCGATGGATCCACCCTTCCCCGCCACATCTGCCTCAGTCCCAGTGTCTGCAGAAGTCTTCCCCCAGAACACAGGTGCAAACCTTGCCAACACCATATCTCCCAACTCACATGTTTTAAGGGCCTCAGTCCCAGCAGCAGCAGGAGTGGACCCTGTGGAAGTCCAAGGTATACCTCATTAAAACTGTGTGCCCCACCCCAGCTGGGGACTTAACACTGTCCACAACAGGTAAAGAGAGCCTCTTAAGTGGATGGACTTAAGGAAAAAGCAGCCAGGACACAAGAGCTGGGCACAAGCAACACACATAGGAGACACCCCTGAAGTGCCAGCTTCTGGTGAACAGAGGACTCTGCACTGCAGAGCACTACAGGACCTCTTCTTCATAAGAAGACATAGCTGACCTCCCTAACAAAGAGAAATAGACACAGAGGGTTAGACAAAATGAAGAGACAGAGGAATATGCCCCAAATGAAATAACAGGAGAAAACAAAACCACAGCAAGAGATCTAAGTGAAAAGGTATGAGTAGTATGCCTGATAGAGAAGTCAAAGTAGTGACCATAAAGATACTCACTGGACTTGAGAAAAGAGTGGAGAATATCAATGAGACCCTTAAAAAAGAGATAGAAAACACAGAAAAGATTAAAATTCTCTCTCTCTCTCCCTTTTCCCCCTCCCACCTCTCTCTCTCAAAATAAAATAAAATAAAATAAAATAGCATTTATATGTTGCCTACAAGAGACACATTTCAGACACGTTTAAAGATGTTCACCATCACTCACCATTAAGGAAATGTAAATTAAAACCACAACCAGATAGCACCTCATACCTGTCAGAATGGCTAGAATCAAAACAAGTGCTGACAAAGATGTGGAGGAAAAGGAACCCTTGTACACTGTTGGTGGGAATGCAAACTGATACAACCACCATGGAAAACAGTTCGGAAGTCCTCAAAAAATTAAAAATAGAATTATTTTATGATCAAGTAATTTCTCTACCAGGAATAATTCCAAAGAATACAAAAGCACTAGTTTGGAGGGATATATGCCTCCCTATGTTTACTGCAGCATTATATACAAAGCCAAATTATAGAAGCAGTCAAAGTGTCCACTCATAGATGGACGATGGATAAAGACAATGTGGAATACATATATAATGGAATAAAAGAATGCAGTCTTGCCATTCACAACAGTACGGATGGTCCTAGAGGTTATAATCCTGGGCAAAATAAGTCATTCAGAGAAAAAAATACTGAATGATTCCACTTATATGTGGAATTTAAGAAACAAAACAAATGAAAAAAAAAAAAAAAAGAGGGGGACAAACAAAAAGCCAGACTCTAAACACAGATGACAAGCTGGTGGTTGTCACAGGGAAGGTGGGTGGGGAAGTAGGTAAAATAAAGAAGATTAAGAGAACACTCATTGCGATGAGCATTGATGAGCACTGAGTAATATATAGTCATATATAGCACTGAAATATAATAAAATGAAATAAGATAAATGAAACTTCAGCAAATGATATTACTCCTACTTTATGCTTATTTCAAATATTTCATAAAAACATATAAGAAAACTTTATATAAAAACTTCAAAATAAGTATAATGAGCAGAAAAGGTCTACCTGCAATTTTAGTTGCTGTAGAACGTGTTAATGAAAACTGATTTTCTATATACAAAGGCAAATATTCAGAAGCTCCAATAAAAACAAAAGATCCTGCAGCTTTAGTCAGAGCTAGGCATGTTAATATTGGATTCTTCGACAGAACCTAAAATAAAAATGTTATACACAAATTATTTCATTTTGTTAGGTAAAGAAAAATAGATTTATTCACTCACATGTTAATGACCAATCAGCAAAAATTTTACCTTTCCCAATCTAAACTGAACATATATAAATCAAAATCTGCAGTTCACCAATATATAATATATAATAATATACTATTAAAGACATGTAGTATTTGAACCATTTTTATTCATTTGACCTCCATATCACCTATAATTTTTATTTGAGATTCTGGCAGTTTTCTACAAAAATAAGGAAATTTCTTTCTTTTTTTTTTTTTTAGATTTTATTTATTTATTTAACACAGAGAGATCACTAGTAGATAGAGAGGCAAGCACAGAGAGAGAGAGGGAAGCAGGCTCTCTGCTCAGCAGGGTTTCGATCCCAGGATCCCGAGATCATGACCTGAGCTGCAGGCAGTGGCTTAACCCCCTGAGCCACCCAGGCACCCCAAAATAAGGAAATTTCTAAAAAATTAAGGAAAAATCGATATCATTAACAAGGTGTCTAGAATGTTCCTTTACCTTAGTTAATCTATTTCTTTCCTTAAGAAATCTTTTCACCTAACTAAAAAACAAAATGAAGATAATTTAAGCAACACAAAAGGAAAATCACTAGTATTATTATTAAGATTCTATAACATTTTACTCCTGGGTATTCCACATACAGTGAAGTCACGTAAATTCTGCATTTGTTTTTAAAGATTTTATTTATTTATTTGGCAGATCACAAGTAGGCAGAGAAGCAGGCAGAGAGAGAAGAGGAAGCAGGCTCCCTGCTGAGCAGAGAGCCCAATGCAGGCTTGATCCCAGGACCCTGAGATCATGACCCGAGCTGAAGGCAGAGCCTTTAACCCACTGAGCCACCCTGGCGCCCAAATTCTGCATTTTTTGAACTTACTCAGAAGCCTCAGGAGGATGTATAGTACTATTATACTATACATAGTAATTAACATGATAATAATTAACATTAAAATATAAACTTTCAAACTGATTTCTGTATTTTTTGTATATATACTTATCTTTGAAAAATTTCAGTGGTGTTTTGTTTATATATTGTTAAATTAAATTAATTTTTTTCTAGTCATAAACACCATTTTAAAAAATCTAAACACATTCTCTGTATTAATCTAATTCGTCTTCTAAATGCTATCTAAATTTACATACTGTGATCCTACCATATTCATCTACTCCCACAAGTTAGGCTCACTTCAACTCCCACTGTCACAAACAAGACTATATTAAATGTCCCTGTGCATGCACACTTAAGGACTAGGGTAGAATGTCTTTGGAAGGATATATCCCACAACAGGATTGCTTGGGCATTAAGATGTACCATACACTTCATTCCATTATTTCTTTAAATTTTTTCCCCAAAATGTATCACTTTATAATCCCACCATAATGTAGAAGAGTTTTCTATTTTCTTCATATAGCAACTTATAAAATTCACCACAGCAATATTTTCAGTTCCACATACCCTTCCAGAACTTTGCCATTCTCCCATCAGGAGGCATTGAACTGGGAAAGTCCTTAACGACTGTCTCAACAAAGAGATGCTGCATGACTTCTGAGGTTGGATCATAAAATGACAATAGGACTTCTGCTGTATATGCTCACTCTCTGAGGACTCTGGCTTTGGGACTCTTTCACCATGCTGTGAGAAAGTCAAGGCCAGATGGAGAGGCCATGTGTGGGAGTTCAGCAAACAGCCAGTATCGATAGCTCAGAGTTAAGTACACAAGTGATCAGAGGATTTTATCCCCCAGACTTCACTTTAATTAACAAGCTGAGCTGAGCAGAGTAAGCCCTGACAAAACTGCAGATTAATAAGCAAAATCATGTTCTATTATTTAAGCCACTAAGTTTTGGGGTGGTTTGTCACATAGCAATAGATAACTAGTACACACCACGTAATCACAAACACTTGGTATTATCAGAAGCCTTTTAAAATTTTGCCACGCCGATATAAAGTCATACCACAATGCTTTATATGGTACTTTCCTAAATTCAAATCCAACTGAGCACTTCTTCATGTAATTCATAGCTATTTAGACTTGTGTGTGAACTGCTTATTCATATTTTTATTAGGCTTCCTGAAACTTTTGTATAGATTTTCCAGGAATTCCTTATTTATTCTAAATACTAATCTCTTGTTAGACTGAGAGTTGTTACTCATCTTTTTTTTTTTTTTTTTTTTTTAAGATTTTATTTATTTATTTGACAGAGAGAGAGATCACAAGTATGCAGAGAGGCAGGCAGAGAGAGAGGAGGAAGCAGGCTCCCTGCAGAGCAGAGAGCCCGATGCGGGGCTCGATCCGAGGACCCTGAGATCATGACCCGAGCCGAAGGCAGCGGCCTAATCCACTGAGCCACCCAGGCGCCCCATCTTTTTTTTTTTTTAAGATTTTACTTATTTATTTGACAGACAGAGATCACAAGTAGGCAGAGAGGCAGGCAGAGAGAGAGAGGGGGAAGCAGACTCCCTGCTAAGCAGAGAGCCCTGAGGCTCGATCCCAGGACCCTGAGATCATGACCTGAGCGAAGGCAGAGGCTGAACCCAGTGAGTCACCCAATCGCCCCTGTTACCCATCTTTTAACGTTGTCTGTGTTGGCTCCGTTATCAAAGGAACGAGGCTGAGACAAAGTGAAAGTTATGTAAAGCTTTATTCTCTGCCAAGCATTAGAAGTCAGGCTGACCGGCCAGGGCTGCCTCTGAAGACAGCGACCCCCCCCCCCCCTTGGTCTTACAGACTAGTTTTATAGGGCACAACTGCAGACCTTTACATATGTGGCTTTGGCTGATTGGATGTTTCCACCTGTCTGGCCTTGTTTTAGATGTGTGTTTTAGTAATAGTTAACCTGGAACTGATATAAACAAAATGGCCTTGTTTTAGGTGTGTGTTTTAGCAACATTTACCTGGAACTGATATCAATAACTGCTGAGGCATTTATTAAACAACAAAATGTCTACCTAGGCAACATGGAGTCACTATGGCTAAGGAGGTCCAGGCAAGCCCTAGGGGTTTAACAGGTTTTAATGTGGAATCGCCTCCCAACAGTCTGCAGTTTCCATCATAGAACAGAAATCTTTGTTATACTTTAATCCACTAATTTTTACTTTGTATTTTACACTATTGCAACCTTGCTTAACCTTTCCTACCTCTATGTCACAAGATACTTCTTTCATGGTTTAGCATTAACTGTGCTGTTCTTTTTTTTTTTTTCTAGTCACATTTTAATAACCTGTAAATCACCTTTGCGTATCATCTGAAGTAGAGGTCCAACTTCATTTCACCATACAGAGAATCAAATTTATCATCACATTTACTGAACTATATCGTTGTAGTGCCTCCCCTATCAGATAGCAAGTTTTTATATACATTAATCTGTTGCTGAAGTTCTGTCTTCTGTTTCACTGGTCTATACCATGATTTTATAGGAAACGGCAATCTGTATTAGATATAACAGGTAGAATAAGGAACACAAAACCTCGCTTTTATATTGGCTCTGCAACTGATTTTTGGAACAACAATTCGCAAATCACATCTCTCTATATCCCATTTTTAGGGAGTATTATATAATAGTAGATGCAGGAATGGTATTAGAGCCAGGTACATGAGATATTTTTATATTCTTAACCTCGGTTCAGCTACCTGTATGTGTGTGTGTGTGTGTGTGTGTGTTTGTATGTGTGTGTGTATGTGTGTGTTTGTATGTGTGTGTGTATCCAAAGATATATATGCCTTTGGAAAAATTACTCATCCTCTTGGGGAGGGGAGGCGAACCATAAGAGACTATGGACTCTGAAAAACAACCTGAGGGTTTTGAAGGGTCAGGGGTGGGAGGTTGGGGGAACAGGTGGTGGGTAATGGGGAGGGCACGTTTTGCATGGAGCACTGGGTGTTGTGCAAAAAGAATGAATACTGTTATGCTGAAAAAATAAATAAAATGGAAAAAAAAATTATTGCTTCAAGATCTATAAACTAGAAACGATAATATATATATCTCCAGGTGATCATGAGAATGGAATATATGTAATAATTTAATTTCTGGCAGCTAGAAGTTACCCAGGAAAGAATACACATCATTTTCATAATTTATAAAATAAGAGGGTCACACTAGATTATGAGATTTGTTGTTTACAGACTGTAGTGTGCTTTGAATCATAGGGATGGTGCAAAACACGGATTACCAGGTCCTACTTTCAGAGTTTCTGATTCAGTAGGTTTGGAACACAGCCCAAGAATTTGCAGTTTTAGCAGATTCCCAGGCAATGATGATGATGATGGTGGCCTAGGAGCCGCACTAAGAACCACTGCACTGGATAATTTTTGTGTTTGAACTTTTTAGAATTAAAATGAACAGACTCCTAGGTTAATCCAGTTGTTGAGACTTACTATAATGTTACACAGTAAAGTGAGAAAGCCAAAAACACTGAGTAGCTGGATAATTCAGCACTCTAAAAGAAACAGAAGATTATTCAGAAGCAAATGGCAGTTTATCTGGTCTGCTCTCTGGTGGGCATTCCATTGTTTTGTCTTAATTGCTACAAAGACCCAGATATTCAGCTTCTTTCCGTCAGCTGATTGTGCTTATATCTACTTCTATTACAGCTGCTAACTGTATTGTCTCTCCATTTGCTTCTCTATCTCAATGGTCTTTGCACATTCATTTTCTCTATGTCAGTTTATTAGAGCTGTGTCGTGAAGTTTCTTGGCCTTTCTCCTACATATACTCTCCCAAGAAATAGAAATTTAACTAGTCGGTTTATAGCAGGTCTCCCTATTGTATATTTTTCTCAAACTATTTAATAGGTTTTCTAGAAATCTAAGGATTGTTATCTTAGATTTAAGTTCTGATCCCAGACCTAGTTTTAAACTAGGACATTTGAACTACATCATACAGAGCATGGCAACTCTGCATAACGAAACACTTCTGGGCACTTTGTTCAGAAAGGGCTATGGGCACTTTACTTAGAAAGACACTGTGAGCATAGCAAACACGCAGACTACAACAGACCCTTCCAAAAAAGCATCTAGGCTTTCCCCTTCTTAAAAAAGTCTATTTTGGGTGGCTGGGTGGGGCACCCGGGTGGCTTAGTGGGTTAAGACTTTATCTTTGGCTCAGGTCATGATCTCAGGGTCCTGGGATCAAGCCCCACATCAGGCTCTCGACTCAGCAGGGAGCCTGCTTCCCAGCCCCCCCGCCCCCATCCGCCTCTCTGCCTACTTATGATCTCTATCTTTCAAATAAATAAATAAAATCTTTTTAAAAAATCTATTTTTTTTCTTACATATAAATATGGGAGGCAAAGAAAAAGGCCAGACATAAAATCAGTATTCAAGGGATTTTATGTAATAAAATCAGGCTTAATGTACTGAAAAAGAAAAGAAGAAATCAAATCTGCACAGTAGCAGATAATTCATGCAACAGCCATTTCTTATAGCACTGTGGCTCTCAGCCCTACTCCATCACGGCTTTATCTAAAACCATGGTCTTTACCACACCAGAGGAGGTTCATGCTGGTCTGGGATGCATGCTTTCAAATGGTAACCAACCAAAATGGTACTCCTGCATGTACTTACTTAGCAAGAGTAGGAAACAAGGACAGGATCAGCAAAATATAAGGTAAATAGTATAGTAGACACAGACAGGAAGACTGAGATACAGGACAGGGTTCAAGGAGCAGTGGGAAACAAATGTTAACAAGAAAACTGAAGCAGAGGAATGCTGCAGGAAGGAAAGAGCTCCTAAAGACCCAACCAAGGTTCACTGAAGATGTGGCATACGGTGTCCCAATTAATTATGGAACTTCTTCTTTCAGGTGATAGAAGCATTAATCTATTTCCTACCCTAACCAAAGTAGCATGACAGGAGACAATGATCTTCCAGTAAATTTGTTCGTGTCAACAAATAGAAGGAAAACCTAAGTTGAAGAGGATACCAATAAACTTCTTTGAATTACTCAAAGTGTTTTACTTGATCAATAACTTCTCCCTTTCTCTCATCTTGGTTCCTCATGAAGAACATCTACAATTAGCCACAGAAAATCAGTGATGGTTATCTTTATTAAATCTGCCAATAAAATAACTCACCTAGAAGAGGCTGTTTTTTCAAGTTTAAAAATGTTTCAGCCTCTATCCTGAAATCTCACTTCCTCTGCTTCTACAAACAACAATTTATTTCATCAGACCTGGTAGATGAATCAGAGACTGAAAAGAGTACATGATATCCTGATATAAATACAAGTAATAACTATATTTTTCAAAATCTTACTTGTGTCAAATATATATTGATTCTAGCTTCTATGATAGCAGTTCACCTGTTTTCCAAGGAAATTCAATATTTTTGACTACCAATAGCATAATATCTAAATAATTGGACACTAGTTGCCTTTGATGTATTCTGTCAACCATTTCTAGTCACAAAACTAATGAATAACACTTTAAAGTCAATTCATCCTTTATAGTTCAAGAAGTTCTTTCATATCATAATATTCATTAACAAGTCTTCAGTCACTGGAGTTCTGGTATATAAATGTCTTCTCTGCTAATAAGGTATGAGACTTAAGGCATGAGATAAAGAAAAAGAAGGTAAAACTGTTGATTTCTCTGCTCTATACATTTAAAAAGTTTTCTCCTATAAAATCTTATTCTTTACCTGCTTCTAGCCAGGCTTAATTTCATTTTTTTATTTTCCCTGATTTATTTCCCTAATTACTAAGCTTTCTATTTTTATTCTTTTGAAATATATTTTAATCCATTATATTCTGAGAGTTATGGATAGTTACTGCTCTTTTTTTGGCATTCTACAACAAAATATTTTTGAAACATTTTCAAAATTCCACATTAACATTTCACTAATTCACATGCTTCATCTATTTATTTTTTATTATGTTATGTTAGTCACCATACAGTAGTACTCCTATATGTGTACAGGGGTTTTTGATGTAGTATTTTTGATGTAGTGTTCCATAATTCATAGTTTGCATATAATACCCAGTGCTCTATGCAATATGTGTTCTCCTTAATACCTATCACCAGGCTCACCCATCCCCCCACCCTGTTCCCCTCTAAAACCCTCAGTTTCTTTCTTGGGGTACACAGTCTCTCGTGGTTCCTCTCCCCCTCTGATTTCACCCCTTCATTTTTCCCTTCCTTTTTCTAATGTCCTCCATGCTATTCCTTATGTTCCAGAAGGAAGTGAAACCATATGATAATTGGCTTTCTCTGCTTGACTTATTTCACTTAGCATAATCTCCTCCAGTCCCACCCATGCTGATGCAAAAGCTGGGTACTCATCTTTTCTGACGGCTGAGTAATATTCCATTGTATATATGGACCATATCTTCTTTATCCATTCATCTCTTGAAGGGCATCTTGGCTCTTTCCACAGTTTGGCTATTGTAGCCATTGCTGCTATGAACATTGGGGTGCATATGACCCTTCTTTTCACTACATCTGTATCTTTTGGGGTAAATATCCAGTAGTGCAATTGCAGGGTCATAGGGTAGCTCTATTTTTAAATTTTTGAGGAACCTCCACACTGTTTCCCAAAGTGGCTGCACCAACTTGCATTCCCACCAACAGCATAAGAGCGTTCACCTTCTATTCTTAAGCTTAAACCCACTGACTTTTTATATATAACTTTTCACCTCATGAATATTATAACTTTTTTTCTTGTTTATTTTTTTCTTCAAATTTTTATTTAAATTCTAGTTAATTAACATAAAGTACAACATTGGTTCAGGAGTAGAATTCAGTGATTCATCACTTACATACAACACCCAGTGCTCATCATAACAATTGCCCTCCTTAACACCCATCACCCATTAACTCATCCCCTTCCCACTTCCCTCCATCAGTCTTGTTTGTTCTCTATCATTAAGAGTCTCTAACGATTTGTTTCCCTCTCTCTCTCTCCTTTTTACCCTTCCCACATGTTCATCTATTTTGTTTCTTAAATTCCACATATGGCATTGTCTTTCTCTCACTGACTTATTTCACATAGCATAATACACTGTAGCTTGATCCACGTGATTGCAAATGGCAATGTATCATTCTTTTGATGGCTGAGTAATATTCCTGTGTGTGTGTGTGTGTGTGTGTGTGTGTGTGTGTGTGTGCACGTACACAACATTTTCTTTACCATTCATCAGCTGATGGACATTTGGTCTCTTTCAATATTTTGGATATTAATGGTAATGCTGGTATAAACATCAAAGTACATATGCCACTTAGAATCTGTATTTTTTTTTAATCCTTTGGGTAATACCTATAATGCAATTGCTGGGTTATAGGATAGTCCTATTCTTAACTTTTTTAAAAAAGATTTATTTATTTATTTGAGAGAGAGAGATCAAGTAGAAGGAGAGAGAGACAACAGACTTCCCACTAAGCAGAGAGCCCAATGCGGAGCTCAATCCCAGGACTCTGAAATCATGACCTGAGCTGAAATCAAGAGTCGGACACTTAACTGACTGAGCCACCCAGGCACCCCTATTTTTAACTTTTTGAGGAACCTCCATACTGTTCCAGAGCAACTGCACCAGTTTGCTTTCCCACCAAGAGTGCAAGAGGGGTCCCCTTTCTCTACAGCTCACCAACATCTTTTAGTTCCCGTGTCATTAGTTTCAGCCATTCTGACAGGTGTGAGGTGGTATCTCATCATGGTTTTGATTTGCATTTCCCAGTGATGAATGATGTTGAGCATATTTTCATAAGTCTTAGCCATCTGTATGTCTTCTTTAGAAAAAATATCTATTCATGTCTTCTGCCCATTTCTTAACTGGATTATTTGGGTTTTGGGTATTGAGTTTGATAAGTTCTTCATAGGTTTTGGATACTAACCGTTTATCAGATATGTCATTTGCAAATATCTTCTCCCATTCCACAGGCTACATTTTAGTTTTGTTGATTCTTTCTTTTGCTGTGCAGAAGCCTTTTATCTTGACAAACTACCAATAGTTTATTTCTGTTTTTGTTTCCCTTGCCTTCAGTGATGTGTCCAGTAAGAAGCTACGACCATTGATGTCAAAGAGGTTGCTGCTTGTGTTCTCCTCTAGGATTCTGATGAATTCTTGTCTCACATTTAGATCATTCATCCATTTCTGAATTTACTTTTGTGTGTAATGTACAAAGTGATCGGATTTCATTCTTCTGCATATTGCTGTCAGTTTTTCCAATACCATTTGTTGAAGAGACTGTCTTTTTTCCATTGGATATTCTTTCTAGCTTTGTTGAAGATGAGCTGACCTTTTAGTTGTGGATCCATTTTGGGGTTTTCTGTTCTGTTCTATTGGTCTGTGTGTCTGTTTTTGTGCCAGTACCATACTGTCTTGATAACTACAGCTTTGTAATATAGTTTGAAGTCCAGAATCATGATGCCTCCAGCTTTGCTTTTGTTTTTCAAGATTGCTTTGTTTATTCTGTGGCTTTGTGGTTCCATACACATTTTAGGATTGTTTGTTCTAGTGCTGCGAAAAATGTTGGTGGTATTTTGATAGGGGTTGTGTTAAATATGTAGATTGCTTTGGGTAGTATAGATATTTTAATAATATTTGTTCTTCCAATTCATGAGCATGGAAGACCTTTCTATTTCTTTGTGTCATCTTCAATTTCTTTTATAAGTGTTCTACAGTTTTCAGAGTACAGATCTTTTACCTCCTCTTTGGTTAGGTTTATTCCTATTTTATGGTTTTTGGTGCAATTGTAAATGGGATCAATTACTTGATTTCTCTTTCTTCTGCTTCATTATTGGTGTATAGAAATGCAACAAATTTCTGTACATTGATTTTGTATCCTGCAACTCTGCTGAATTCATGTATTAGTTCTAGCAATTTTTTGGTGGAATCTTTTGGATTTTCTACATAAAGTGTCCTGTCCTCTGCAATTAATGAAAGTTTACTTCTTGTCAACTTAGATTCTTTCTATTTCTTTTTGTTGTCTGGTTGCCAAAGGCTAAAGACTTCTAATACTATGTTAAATAGAAATGGTGAGAATAGACATCTCTGTCTTGTTCCTAAACTTAGAAGAAGAGCTCTCAGTTTTTCCCCAATAATATTAGTTGTGGGTCTTTCATACATGGCCTTTATAATGTTGAGGCATGTTCCATATACACCCATTTTGTTGAGTGTTTTTTATCAAAAATGGATGCTGTATCTTGTTAAACGCTTTTTCTGCACCTATTGAGAGGACCATATCATTCTTATCTCTTTTTATTAATGTAATATATCATGTTGATTGTTTTGCAAATATTGAACCACCCTACACCCCAGGAATAAATCCCACTCAATCATGGTGAATAATTCTTTTCATGTTGGATTTGATTTGCTAATAAATTATTGAGGATTTTCAATGGATATTATAACTTTATAAATATATTAAATATTTTGTCTCTGTTCTGGCTTTTTAGCTTTTATTTATGTCTATTTTATCTATTTTAAAATTAAAATTATCTTTACTGGCATTTGAATAAAATTCTTTTCATTCCTTAATTGATGAATTTTCTAAAATATATAAGTAAGGACCAACAAGAAATATGGTAATAGTAATAGATAGTTCTCTGGCTCCTTTAAATTAATAAATATTTATGACAAGAAAACTCTTTTTTTAGGAAAAAAAAACCTACGCCTAAAAAATCAGATTTTTACCCACTGCTCAACTCCTTACATGAATTCTTACATTCCTTATGTGAATTCTTTAATTACCTGCATTGCTTAACTAACTCACAAGTAACCACCAACCTAATAGAAATCAATGGCTGACTCACTTAGGATCAGAGAAGAAATGCCCTACTCAAATTTCACCAAAATGTAAAATAAAATAAAATAGAATAATTTCACCAACATAGCTTAATAGATACATTTTGCTGAGAAATAGCTTTGGCAGGTGCTAAACCATGAAACAAGGCAAACAGTGGGAACTTTTCTAATCTAGTAGGCTCCCTAAAGTATGGCCCATTTTCCCTCTGTTTTCTTACCTAAAGGCAAGAGCCTAGATACATAAGCTTTCTGTTGGATCTTAATACTACATGTCTATATGTAAATTTTAGAACATTTGCTTCCTCATATTTTAGGTTTTAATTTATTTTCTTTCTTTTTTAAGGCTCAAGAAGCTCAAATCATATTCCTATGTGAAAGGTTTACCTTTTTTCTTCTACAAACCATTGTCAATAGCCCTGAATTTACAAATTCCAAGTAATTCTTTAGTTGGGTTCTTACAATCGGGTCTCATGTACTACAGTTGAATAAAAAATTACCATTTATAATACCAAGAGAAAACTTCCTGTTAACAACACCCAAATCATACTGCCTTTACAATTCTTATCCCACTCTAACCCGATTTTTACATAAAACCATGTTTTAAAGTTCTTAAAACATTATTCCCTCATTTATATTAGTGACTTCCTATTGCATTAAAAACAAAATCTGGGATGCCTGGGTGGCTCAGTTGGTTAAGCGGCTGCCTTCAGCTCAGGTCATGATCCCGGTGTCCTGGGATCAAGTCCCACATCGGGTTCCTTGCTGGGCAGGGAGCCTGTTCTCCCTCTGCCTCTGCCTGCCACTCTGTCTGCCTGTGTTCACACACTCTCTCTCTCTCTGACAAATAAATAAATAAAATCTTTAAAAGAAAAACAAAACAAAACAAAAAAAACAAAATCTGAAGTTCTCATCATGTCCCACAAGGACCTTCAAGAGCTAGCCTCCGCTTGTCTCTCCAACCTTGTATATTCTTTTACTCTGCCCACCAAGCAACCATGCTTTAAACATACAAGTATTCTGTAAACTGAATGTAGCCAAAACTCTGCTGTTTTCACATGTGTTTCTTATGCCTGGAATTTTCTTAATGACCATTCTTAATTCCTTCTCTTGCTTTAGGGTTTTCCATTTAAAAGCTCCTGTTTGGTGAAGCCTACTTTGACCCAATTCCATTTTACATGGAATTTCCTCTACATAATTGTTAATCACTTGCTTTTAATCTGTATTTTTTTTAAGATCTAAGACCCACACAAGAACATGGCTCCACAGAGCCATGGGTGTTAGAATTTTGTCTTCAGTGCAGTTCTGCCCACAACATAAAGGATAAAGTTATGAAAAGAAGAAGAGGAAGCAAATTGAATATAGAATCACTATTTAGAAGCTGGGTTTTTTTCAGGGCGCCGGGCGCCTCAGTCAGTTGAGCATTGGACTCTCAGTTTCAGCTTAGATCAGGGTCATGATATCGAGCTCCATAGCCCACTCCACACTGAGCATGGAGTCGGCTTGAGATTCTTTCCCTCTCCACCCCCTTCTGCTCCTCCTCTGCTTGCACTCACAACTCTCTCTCTCTTTCTCTCTCAAATAAATGAAATCTAAAGAAATTTGAAAATAAGTTGGGTTTTTAAATCCCTTGATGTCTATGTTGTAGGTCTGGTTTCTCACCTAGAGAAGCAAAGATTTCTTCTCCATTGGATATAGAGATAGTTTCCATAAAATATGATGTTTGCAAGAATATTTGCTAACTTCTAGAGTTCTCTGCTAAGTCATTTAAACATACTAAAAAGATGTTAATACCTGTAAGTCATCTCATTAAATGTCTTATTTATTTCTTCAGGGAAAGAACAAAACAAATTAACACAAAAGTGAAATTAAAAGAAATAGAAGGAAAATACTAGTACCATCCTCTGATACTAGCCATGTTCCTGAAAATACCACTTAATGTAAGGTGGGTCCTATTTTCCATTATCTATAAAATGAAAAAGTTAATTAAGACTTTGAAAGTCCTGGGGCGCCTGGGTGGCTCAGTGGGTTAAGCCTCTGCCTTCGGCTCAGGTCATGATCTCAGGGTCCTGGGATCGAGCCCCGCATCGGGCTCTCTGCTCTGCAGGGAGCCTGCTTCCTCCTCTCTCTCTCTCTGTCTGCTTGTGATCTCTGTCTGTCGAATAGATAAATAAAATCTTTAAAAAAAAAAAAAAAGACTTTGAAAGTCCTACTCAGATTTAAGTTGAACACTTTGTGGTTATTTTCTTAAATCTTCTACAGGTCAACTTATTTGCCTTATGTGCATAAAATATTTTACTTTACCCAAATCGTAGCAAATAAATCCTTGATACTAGTTTCAAATTCCTTATCTTTAATCTGTCCACCAAATGGATGAGGCTGCTTACGCTTCTCGGCTTTTATCTTTGCTGTACCTATATGATAACAAGTAAAGGAATCTTATGACATGTTTGAATAATTAAAAAAGTATACAAATGTATGCACACATCTTAATAAACCCAGTTTTTTTTTGAAATGACAAGTGAGCTATGTGTGAACAAGCTAAAATCAGTCTAATTAAGTAAAAAGCACATTCTCCTAAAACAGTGTTGTCATGAAGAATATTCTATGATAATGAAAATTTTCCATATCTGTACTGTCCAATACTGTAGCCAAGTGGTATATGAAGCTATTATTAATACTAGAAATGTAGCTCCTATGACTGAGTACATGGGTTTCTAATTTTAATTTGAAATTTAAGTAGCCACATGTGGCAAGTAACTTTAGCATTTGACAGCACAGCCCTAAAATGTAAGAGTAATCTTTGACATTGCTAAAAATATTTTGTACTACTGTTAGGAAAGTATATTATTTCTCTAATGTTACATATTTTTCAGTGTTTTCAAAAAAAGTAAATACTTATTTTACCTTACAATAATTCTTTCATGTATTAAATGATACTAGATAAATAGATTAAAACATGTTTCTTTTTGAAGAAAAATTATGAACTCTAGTATTTAAAAAATGTCAAGAAGCAAAAATACATACTAATTAAAGTCTGGCACATAAATAAAATAATATTTGGCCAAATCCAGCTTCATTTGCTCAAATAACACTAGCATATGTCACCATATCTCCATAACAAAAAGAAATGTAGTGCAGCCATATTCTGACATTGGAGACAGGGGTGGGGACAAGGAATCTATTATCTTTTAATTAAATGAATTATAGTTTTATAGTCACCTCGTACACTGTGTGGAAAGCATGACAATGGTATTAATGTAGACCATGCAATAAGTGAAACCAGACCAAAATAAATCCACCAATGCTGCAGCCAGCTTTGAATGTCATAACTGTCTTCAACACTTTAACAAAGAAAAAATAAAAAATGTTAACATCGTATATTTCATTACAATAATGTCTTAATCAAACAGAGAGAGAGAGAGAAGGAACATTTTCTGTTAATTTGTCCCTATTGTTTTGTTTTGCTGATTGTGAGTCCTCCAACTACATAGTTTTCTTTTATCCTGAAGGAGTCTAAATTTTTCCCTTTTCTTTCTTTCCCCATGTCCACCCAGGTGGCAAAAATAATTCTTTGTTCTTTTAAACTTTTTTTCTTCAGCGGAAACCATGTGTGGAAGACTATCCCTTTAAATATCACCTATCCTTTAAAATCACTCCTGCTCCTTTAAATCATGCACACCCTTTAGGACAACCCTGGCCCTTTAAGGTACATAACTGACACTTTATCTGATATCTGGCCCTTTAAATCACCAGTACTTAGAGATCTCTTTCATATAGTTCCTTCTCTGACTCAACTCAGACTGAATGTTAATTACCCTTCTAGTGATCATACCTAATCGCCCAAAGGACCCTTTTATAGGCTGTATCTTTTGCAGTTTTTCTTGGTCTGCCTTTGCAGACTTTGCAGTGAGCAGAGTGGGATGGGAATGTGAAGGATCCTGTGCTGGATTTGTTGATTTTCTCTTTTTACTGATTATTCATTTTGCAATTTCAACATTCTTTGTCTTCAGTTACGCTAAGGCCACAGTCTTGGAAAAATTTCCATAGTTGTGAAATTATTTTGTATCACTTAGGGAGAAGATTGTCACTAGGGCTATGTGTTTCCTCACTGATTATAATACTTAGAAATTTTCTCTTTTTGTTTTTGAATCCAGCTATGTTTTATAAGTATGTGCATTATGCTGCATATGGTTATGACATATGTGTAAACAATTGATAACCAAGAAGACTGAGGAAATTAATTAAAAGTGTAAGCAAAGAGGAAAGGAAAAAACAAAGTATAAGCAAAGAATTGAATACAGTGCCCCTATATCAATAGATTTTCCTCCTTTTAGAAATAATTAAGAAACATAATACTATAAAGATTCCATGCACAATACTAACAAAACACTTTAAATTACTAGGAATAAGCTTAGTGGAATATTTTCAATAAAGAGAATCCCTTTCTAGAGAAATAAAAGAACTAAAATCTAATCAAGTTGAAATAAAAAGGGATATTAATGAAATGCAATAAAAAATGGAGGTACTAATTATTAGGATAAATGAAGCAGAAGAGAGAATTAGTGATATAGAAGACAAAATGATGGAGAATAAAGAAGCTGAGAAAAAGAGATACACAACTACTGGGTCATGAGGGGGGAATCTGAGAGATAAATGATACTATAAAAATAAACAATATTAGAATTAGGATCCTAGAAGAAGAGTAAAGGGTACAGGCAGAAGGTATCTTTGAGAAAGTTACAGCTGAGAACATACCTAATCTGAGGAAGGAAACAAATATTTAAATTCAGGAGGCACAGAGAACCCCCTCAAAACCAATAAATATAGGTAAATATCTCAACATATATCTGCAAATATCTCAACTTGCAAATCTCGGAGACAAAGAAAAAGTTCTGAAAGCAGCTAAGGGCAAGAGGTCCTTAACATATACAAGCAGAAATATTAGATTGGCAGAACACCTATCCAGAGAGATCTGGCAGGATAGAAAGGACTGGCATGATATACACAGGGTGCTAAATGAGAAAAATATGCAGCCAAGAATACTTTATTCAGCCAGACTGCCAATCAAAATAGAAGGAAGGCAAAAAGCTTCAAGACAAACACAAACTAAAAGAATTTGTGATCACTGAACCAGCCCTGCAAGAAATATTAAGGGGGATCTTTTAACCAAAGAGAGAGAGCCCAAAAGTAACATAGACCAGAAAGGAACAGAGACAATATACAGAAACAGTGACTGTACAAGTAATACAATGGCACTAAATTTATATCTTTCAATAGATACTCTGATATACATTACTCTGAATGTAAATGGGGGAAAAGCCCCAATTAAAAGACACAGGGTATCAGATTAGATAAAAAAGCAAGACCCATAGATATGCTGCTTGCAAGAGATTCATTTTAGACCCAAAGACACCTCCAGATTGAAAGTGAGGGGGTGCAAAACCATTTATCATGCTAACAGACATCAAAAGAAAGCTGGGGTGGGGGGCACCTGGGTGGCTCAGTGGGTTAAAGCCTCTGCCTTCGGCTCAGGTCATGATCTCAGGTTCTGGGATCTAGCCCCGTATCAGGCTCTCTGCTCGGCAGGGAGCCTTCTTCCCCCTCTCTCTCTGTCTGCCTCTCTGCCTACTTGTGATCTCTCTCTCTCTCTCTCTGTGTCAAATAAATTAAAAAAAAAAAAAGAAAGCTGGGATGGTAATCCTTATATCAGACAAATTAGATTTTAAACCCAAGACTGTAATAAGAGATGAGGAAGGACACTAGATCAAAAGTAGAGGGTCTATCTACCAAGTAGATCTAACAATTGTAAATATTTATGCCCCTAACATGGGAGCAGCCAATTATAAAAATGAATTATCAACAAAATTAAAGATACATATTGATGATAATACAATAATAATAAGGTACTATAACACTCCATCCATTGCAATGGACAAATCATCTAAGTAGAAGATCAACAAGGAAAAAGGGCTTTGAATGACACACTGGATCAGATGGACTTCACAGATATTTTCAGAGCATTCCATCCTAAAGCAACAGAATATACATTCTTCTGGAGTGCACATGGAATATTCTCCAGAATAGACCACATACTAGGTCACAAATCAGATCTCAACCAGTACCAAAAGTCTGTGATCATTCCCTGCATATTTTCAGACCACAGTGCTTTGAACTTTCAGCTCAATCACAACAGGTAATTTGGAAAGAATTCAAATATAAGGAGGTTAAAGAGCATCTGACTAAAGAATGACAGGGTCAAGCAGGAAATTAAAGAAGAATTTAAAAGAATTCATAGAAACAAGTGAAAATGAAAACTCAACTATTCAAATCTTTTGGAATGTAGCAAAGGTGGTCCTAAGAGTGTATAACAATACAAGCTTTTCTCAAAAAAACAAAAAAGGGCTCAAATACAAAACCTAACTTTATACCTAAAGGAGCTGGAGAAAGAATAGCAAATAAAGACTAAATCCAGCAGGAGAAGAGAATTAATAAAGATTAGAACAGTATCAGTGAAATAGAAACAAACAAACAAAAAATAGTAGAACAGATCAATGAAATTAGGAATTGGTTCTTTGAAAGAATTGATATGATTGATAAGTCTCTGGCCAGACTTATTAAAAAGAAAAGAGAAAGGACACAAATAAATAAAATAATGAATGAAAGAGATCAGAACCAACACTGAAGAAATACAAACAATTATAAGAACATATTGTGGAGCAACTATATGGCTACAAAGTAGGCAATCTGGAAGAAATGGAGACATTCCTAGAAACATATAAACTACCAAAACTGAAACAGGCATAAATAGAAAAAATGAACAGACAAATAACCAGCAAGGAAAATGAAGCAGAAATCAAAAATCTCCCAACAGGGATGCCTGGCTGGCTCAGTTATTTAAGCATCTACCTTTGGCTCAGGTCATGATCTCAGGGTCCTGGGATTGAGTCCTGAATTGGGCTCCTTGCTCAGCAGGGAGCCTGGTTCTCCCTCTGCCTGCAGCTCCCCCAGTTTGTGCTTTCGATCTCTCTCTCTTTGGCAAATAAATAAAAATCTTTAAAAAAAAAAAAAACCCTCCCAAAGACAGAGTCCAGGGATGGATGGCCTCCCAGGAGAATTCTACCAAACATTTAAAGAATTAATACCTATTCTTCTGAAGCTGTTTCAAAAAAATAGAAATGGAAGGAAAACTTCCAAACTCTTTCTATGAGGCCAGCATTACCTTGATCATAAAACCAGACACAGACCCCACCAAAAAGAATTACAGACCAATATCCCTGAGGAACATGGATACAAAAATTCTCACCAGGATACAAGTCAACAGGATCCAACAGTACATTAAAAGGCTTATTCACCACAACCAAGTGAGATTTACTCCTGGGCTGCAAAGGTGGTTCAACATCTGTAAATCAACCAGTGTAATACA
Organism: Meles meles; assembly: GCF_922984935.1. Lineage (NCBI taxonomy): Eukaryota > Metazoa > Chordata > Mammalia > Carnivora > Mustelidae > Meles > Meles meles. The sequence continues at coordinate 58,144,595 of NC_060068.1, read as the reverse complement.
ATACATTAATAAAAGAAAGGATAAGAACCCTATGATCCTCTCAATAGATGCAGAAAAGACATTTGACAGTGTATAGCATCCTTTCTTGGTTAAAACTCTTTAATGTGTAGGCATAGAGGGTACATACCTCAGTATCATAAAAACCAAATATAAAAAGCCTACAGAGAATATCATTCTCAATGGGAAAAAACTGAGAGCTTTTCCCCTAAGGCCAGGAACATGGCAGGGATGTTCACTCTCACCACTGTTGTTCAACGTAGTACTAGAAGTCCTAGCCTCGGCAGTCAGACAACAAAAAGAAATAAAACACATCCATCCAAATCAGCAAAGACGTCAAACTCTCAGTCTTCACAGCTGACATGATACTCTATGTGGAAAAACCAAGAGACTCCACCAAAAAATTTCTAGAACACATACAGGAATTCAGCAAAGGAGCAGGATATAAAATCAATACACAGAAATCAGTTGCATTTTCATACACTAACAATGAGACAGAAGAGAAGTTAAGGAGTCGATCCCACATACAATTGCACCAAAATCCCTAAGATACCTAGGAATAAGCCTAACCAAAGAGGCAAATGATCTGTACTCAGAAAACTATAGAACACTCATGAAAAAACTGAAGAACACAAAGAAATGGGAAAACATTCCAAGTTTATGGACTGCCAGAACAAATATTGTTTATACACACACACACACACACACACACACACATGTATATATACATATGTGTCTGTGTATATATATATATACGTACATACACACGTACATATATACAGACACACACAATGGAATACTACTTAGTCATCAAAAAATGACATCTTGCCATTTGCAATGATATGGATGGTATTTGGCTATGACTAGAGGGTATCTGGCTAAGTGAAATGAGTCAATCAGAGAAACATAATTATTATATGATCTCACTCATATGTGGGACTTGAGAAACAAAATAAATGGGGGAAGGGAGGGAAAAATAAAATAAGATGAAATCAGAGAGGGAGACAAAACATAAGAGACTCATAATCATAGGAAACAAACTGAAGGTTGCTGGGGGAGGTTAGGGGATGGGGTTACTGGGTAAAGAAGGGCACATGATGTAATGAGCACTGGGTATTATATAAGACTGATGAATTCCTGAACTTTACTTCAGAAACTAATAATACACTATATGTTAATTGAATTTAAATTAAAAAGGAAAAAGTTTATGCTAATTATATTCTTCAAATATTCTTTGTGTCTTTTTACCACAAATTAGCCAGCACTAAATATTCAGAATCTTTACTAACTACATATAATATAATGTAATATAATATAATATCTAATATAATAATATGTATATTATATATGTCACTTATTTTTTTTTGCAAATTAGTAGTGAAATGGAACCCATTTCTATATATTTTTATGTTTATTGGGAATATGTATTCCTTCCTTTGTGAACCTCCTGCTAATCTTTACAAGTGTTTGCAGGAGGTTTTTTTTCCCTTATTGATCTGTAGAAGATGTTTTTTTTTTAAAGATTTTATTTATTTATTTGACAGAGAGAAATCACAAGAGAGGTAGGCAGAGAGAGAGGGAGAAGCAGGCTCCCCGCTGAGCGGAGAGCCTGATGTGGAACTCGATCCCAGGACCCTGAGATCATGACCTGAGCTGAAGGCAGCGGCTTAACCCACTGAGCCACCCAGGCGCCCCTGTAGAAGATTCTTAATGTATTAAGTTAGTACCCCTTTATGTCATAAATATTGAAGTCTGTTTCATATAAAAAATAAATAAATAAATAAAAATTAAAATTAAAAAAAAAATGGAATGATCCATAAATGTCATCAGTACAATGAGATATCTATCCCTTTGAGGGGAGAAAGAGAAACTTTACCCATTTGTCATATTAAATAAAAAATATAAATTGAAATTGGACGTTACATTCATATGTATAACTAAAACCAGACAAGGAAACTACAAGAAAAGAAAATTACAAGCCAATATCCTTGATGCACACAGATTCAAAAATGCTCAAGAAAATCTTAGGAAACCAGATTTAACAATACATTAAAAGAATCATACACCATGATCAAGTGGGATTTATTCCAGGCATGCAAGGATGGTTCAATAACTGCATATCAATCAATGTGGTACACCACATGAACAAAATGAAAGACAAAAATCATAGGATCATGTTAATTGATATAGAAAATCATTGACAAAATTCATCATTCATTAATAATAAAAACTCCCAACAAATTGAGTTTAAGGAAACATACATCAACATAATAAAGACCATATATGACAAAGTAAGATCAGGAGCAAGAAAAGGATGCCCACTTTCAGTCAACACAGCTCTGGACATACTAACCCAATCAACTAGTCAAGAAAAAACAAATAAAGGTATTCAAATCAGAAAGGAAATGAATAAAACTGTCTCTGAAGATGGCCATGATCCTAAATATAGAAAACTTAAAGATTCCACAAAAAAACTGTTGAAAGTACCAAGCCATGACACCATTCTATCAAGTCAGGTATTTCTGGACAATGGATTACAGATTAAGACCAGTGAAATCTGTAGTTGTCCTACTGTCACACTTTTCTTGTCTTCTCAGATGGTCCCTTGTCAGAGGTAGTATGATGTGAGAAACCACAGTGATGAATATGGTGGCATCTATGAGTCTTTGAATGGTATTGTTAGAAGAAGCACCATATGTACATGTTACAGACTAAATGTTTAGACATTTCTCCAAAGAAAATAGACAAATGGGCAACAAGTAAATGAAAAGGTGCTCAATATCACTAGTCATTAGGGAAAAGAAAATCAAAACTGCAATGAGCTATCACCTCATAACTGTCAGGATGACTATTAGAAGAAGGATAAAGAGAAGAAGAAAGAAGAAAGAAAAGGTGGAGGAGGAGGCAGAAGAAAAAAGAAAATAGCAAGTGCTAGCTAGGACACTGAGAAATTGGAGCCCTTATATACTACTAGTGGGAATGTAATTGGTAGAGCCTCTATGGAAAATAAGATGGAAGTTCCTCAAAAATATTAAAAATAGAATTACCGTGGGATTTACCAATCCCACTTCTGAGTATATATCCAAAAGAACTGAAAATAGAATTTCAAAGAGATATTTGCTTATCCATGTTATCCATGTTAACTGAAGCATTATTCATAGTAATCAAGGGGTGGACATAATAAGCTAAATGTCCATAGACAGATACATGGATAAAGAAGTATGGCATATAAAATTAACAAGTCAGGTAATGATAGATGTTGGTGAGGATGTGGAGAAAGGGGAATCCTCCTACACTGTTGGTGGGAAGGCAAGCTGGAGCAGCCACTCTGGAAAACAGTATGGAGGTTCCTCAAAAAGTTGAAAATAGAGCTATCTTATGATCCAGCAATTGCACTGCTAAGGTATTTACTCTAGAGATACAAATGCAGTGATCTGAAGAGGCACATGCACCCAAATGTTTATAGCAGCAATGTCCACAATAGCCAAACTATGGAAAGAGCCTAGATGTCCATCAACAGATGAATGAATAAAGAAGATGTGGTATATATACATACAACGGACTACTATGCAGTCATCAAAAAAGAAATCTTGCCATTTGCTACAACATGAATGGAACTAGAGGGTATTATGCTAAGCGAAATAAGTCAATCAGAGAAAGACAATTATCATATGATCTCTCTGATATGAGGAATTTGAGAAGCAGAGCAGGGAGTTGTAGAGGGAAGGGAAGGAAAAAAATGAAACAAAATGGGACCGAGGAGGGAGACTAACCATAAGAGACTCTTACTCTCAAGAAACAAAACTGAGGGTTGCTGGGGGAGTGAGGGGAAGGGATAGGGCGGGGAAAAAAATAAAATAAATAAAAATAAATTAAAAATAAAAGCTTAAAAAATAAAGAACTATAGCATATATATGCAATGGAATATTATTTAGCCTTAAAAAGGAAGAAAATACTGGCATATGCTATAGCATGGATTAACCTTGAAGACATTATGCTAAGTGAAATAAGCCAATCACAAAAAAGATAAATACTGCATGATCCCACTTATATGAGTTATAAAAAGTAGTCAAAACTGTAGAAAGTAGAATGGTGGTTTTCAGGGTCTGGGGAGAAGTGGGTAAATAGAAGTTATTTGTGATAGATATAGAGTTTTAGCTTTTCAAGGTAAAAAGTTCTAGTGGTCTGTTACACAACAAAGTACACATGGTTAACACAACTGTATCATATACTTACAAATGGCTAAGACGGTAAATTTTATGTTATGTGGTTTCTCCACAATTTTTCAAAAAACTATGTAGAATAGTAATAAGGTTGTCATTATAAATAGTGTTTTTAAAATTACATATCAAACAGTAAAGATAAAAGTGTATATTCTAGATTTATATGTACATATATATCCATATCAGTCACATTTACATATTTTTTCCTAAAAATATGGTTATTATAAACTAAGTGTATATGTTTAGAGGTTACAGTATCTACCCAAAATATTGTAAATAAGGTAAACAACAAACAAGGAAATAAAATGGCTTACCTAATTGCAGAAGTTCTGTTCTTAGTGCCCTTCAAAAGGGGTGCTGCTATCCCATAACTCAGAGAATATCCAAAAACAAAGGAAGCTTCCATTATACCTATAAAATGAATACTGAACATCAAACAACTACATAAGCCAGCTTTGTCATGATAAAAATTATATCACTGAAATAGATTACTTCTGAAATCCTCATGTCCTACTTTATCAGTCAGGGTCCTCCTGAGAAACAAAACTCATAGGATATTGAGAGAGATTTTTAAGGCATTGCCTTATACAATTACAAGGCCTGCCAAGTCCAAATTTGAAGGGCAGGCCAGCAGGCTGGTAATCCAGGTAAGAGTTAATATTACAGTATTAAGTCCATACTTAAGCTTAAAACCCACAAGGCAGGTCAGAAAGCTGGAAAAACTCAGGCAGAGTTTTTATCTAGCAGTCTAGAGAAAGAATTGCTTCTTTTTTGGGAAACCTACATTTTTGCTCTGAAAGCCTTCAACAGATAAGATTCACCCACATAATGGAGAGTAATCTGTTTTATTCAGTCTACTGACTGTGTTACTCACATCTAAAAAATATAGCAAAAACATCTAGAATGATGTCTGACCGAACAAATCTAGCAAAACTGACATATAAAATTAATTATATATATATATATTCATATATTCTATATCTATATTAAAGAAACTTAGATAATTATATAATTCACTGTATCTTATTTAAAATCTACATATTTAATATAATATAAATATATTTATATTTAATATAAATATAAATCCAATATAGCTGATTACACTGTGTGGCAACTTTGTATACTTCACCTTAGCTGCCACGGTGGCAAGAGGTGGCAACAGTTTGCAGTGTGTAGATGTGCATTTTAATTACTAATCAGTAGAACCAAAAGTAAAACTAACAGATTTGTTGCCATCCTCAGCCAACACTAATAAATCACTGCATTTTTTTCTAAAAGCAAACATAAATATGAATATCATCTATTTAAATTTATTGACATAACCTTCCTTACTTCTTACGGAAAAAATAATTATTTTGGTGCAAAATGCTATGTTCTCTAAAGTTAACTTCCCAATACTTTAAATTTTTTTTAATTTTTTTAAAAATATGATAACTCTGTACAGATAGATGATCTACCAAGACCAGAGCTTTTGCAACATAAAGAAATACAGATTATTGTGAGATATACCCCTGGGTTACTTATTGTAGGACACCATAACACAAAAGACTAGAAATAGAAGGTACTACATTGTAGTCAATTAAATAGCATATCGCTTCCCTCCTTGATAGAATGAACAAGATTACGTTTTCATTAACTTCAAAATATCTGAACCTCCCAAAAGGTGAACTGAATTAAAGTGTTAAAGAGCTTAGTAAAATAATGATGATGATTTCAACACCACACTGAATCATGTACTGAGGAAATGTGAAACAGTATTTCTATCCCCTTATGAACATGATGGCAGCAACTTCTCACCTATGTCCCCAAAGTTTAAACATACAATTATTCAGACAATTCAATCTAATAACTTGAGACTTTTTCCAGAAAAATGAAATGTAATCTATATAGTTTGATATGACATATATATATGTCAATGTTCTATGTATTATATATTAGACATAATACATAGAAAGAGTATAGTGTTTATTACTTAAGAAAGTATGTCCTTTTCCTATTTCTCTTTATCTTTTTGATGACTTTCAGATGACTTGTCTACAATTCAAAATCTCAAGCAATTCCTCAGAATTAGGCAACTCAATGTGATTTTTTTTTAAACATTTTATTTATTTATTTGAAAGACAGAGATCACAAGTAGGCAGAGAGGCAGGCAGAGAGGAGAGGAAGCAGGCTCCCCACTGAGCGGAGAGCCCGATGTGGGGCTCGATCCCAGGACCCTGGGATCATGATCTGAGCCGAAGGCAGAGGCTTTAACCCACTGAGCCACCCAGGTGCCCCAACTCAATGTGATTTTAAAGTCAAACACACAACTTACCACTTGTTATAATGTTATTATAAGGGCCAATAATTAGCACTTGACATATCAGTTTAGATATGTACACCAAGAGGTAAAGGTTCAATAAAAAATTCAAAATGGGTCAACCATATTAGAGAGGAAAAAAAAAACTTGCCTATATAAATACCAGCTGAGTGTATGGCAACACTGTTGTCAATAAAGACTATTCCAAGGATATAAAGAATCATTGCTGCCACTCCCTGCACAGTCTGCCCCAGGATGAAGGAAACTAAATATTTCACATGGAATGATGGTACAGTTTTCCTGCAAGCCTGGACAGTCTTCATTTCTTGGCAAATATCTTCTGAAAAGACAATTATTTTTGTTAAATGAGTCAAAAATTAAACATACAACAAATATGCAGTATCTCTCATGAAATATTTCACCTTTTACAAAGTTATTTCCACCAGTACACCTTTTTTTCTTAAGTTAACATTTCATTTACACTGAATGTAGCAGTTCTAAAATCAGTCATTATATTCTCATAAAAAACACAATGATAAAAGGAATTTTGTGGGAATACTGGAAAAGATGGATACTTTGGGGATGGCATGTGCTAGGTGAGTGCTGTGAATTGTGTAAGGCTAATGAATCACAGACCTGTACCCCTGAAACAAATAATATACTATATATTAATTTTAAAAAGAGCAAAAATAATTATAAACCAAATATAAATGTATATGCATGATAACATGTATACACACAATTATGTGTGCGTAGGTGTATATACATATACACACATACACAACATACATACATTCCTCTTAAATTTAGCAACTGGTATCCCTGACTTTTAACACCTAGGAAAAGGTGTTTCTAATGTTCTAGATTATTTGTATCATCAGATTATCTTCTGAGTTTAGTTCTATATCCACTTCTTCAGCAATCTTCACATTAACTTTGTGTCACTCTGTTTAAATAATTTCCCTTTTTAGGGCACCCGGGTGGTTCAGTCAGTTAAGTGTCTGCCTTTGGCTCATGTCATGATCCCAGCCAGGTTCCTGAGACCAAGTCCCACATCGGGCTCCCTGCTCAATGGGGAGTCCACTTCTCCTTCTCCCCTACTCATGCTCTCTCTCTCTCACTCGCTCTCAAATAAATAAAATCTTTAAAAATAAATAAATAAGCAAGCAAACAAATAATTTCCCTTTTTAGACCCACTAACTTCTTCTCATAAAGAGAAAGCATCATACAACAAAAAATTATTTCCATTAAAGTTAGTCATTATATGGTAAACCACTAGATTTTAAATTCCTTTAGATATTTCTCACACTTTTTTTTATTCATATGGTTGTAAAACAATAGTAAGTAAGATTTCTTGGAATTTCATTTGTTATTAGATTTGTAGATCCAGGCAATGTCATTAGATCATTCTGATTGTGTCCATTTTGATTGGTATTTAACAAATGCTCTTAAAATATTTTTGTAGAAAACTGACTAGAATGCAGATTGCAATATAGTACACTAATGGAAATTTTTATCTGGTTCAGTATCCATACCAAATGCTAGTTGACTTCATGTCAAGTGGGAGGAGGTCTTTAGAATTGTGATTCAAAATACTGATAATTCAATTTTATAAAGATATATTAACTTGTGGTGACACATTGGTATCAATGTGATATTTTAAATACCCCTATCTCTTAGTCCCTTGAATTTTTCTCCACCCACTTAATTAATTTTAAACTTTCAAAAAGAATAACCCCAAACCTTTCTTAGTTGCAATTTCAAGCATTTCACATTCAAAATATCCCTATCTTTCCAGCTCACTTCTAGTAACCCAATTCCAATAATCCTTAAAACCTATTAGGATTTTGATACAGCTCCTTTTCACCATCCCAATATCCTCTTATGTCCTTTAACTTCTCCCATTGTCATTTTAGCACTTTTAAATCCCATGCTCTCTTATCAAGCAACCTCTTGGTAAAATTGCAACCCTTATCAAATTAAATTCTTCTCCCTACTCTGCTTTTATACTTGTAAAGCTGAATCTGGGGGAAAACACACAACCATGTAAATCTCACTTTGAATTCATAATTATTAAACACAAGGAGGTCATTCAGCCTCCTGATAATCAAATATGTCCATAGTCTATTACACTTTCCTTCTCCTATAAAATTCAATTTGTTTGTTTCCCTTCTCCTAGGGATCATGGTCCTGAGGTTCCTACTGTCCAATATCTGAAAATAAATGCTTTCTACAAAGAGAATAAAATATTATAAATATATATGAATATTATATAGTTCATATGTTGAGAATGTATACCAACATATTAATATGTGAATTATATAGTATATAAATGTTATATAAGTTGCACTTAATATGAACTATTTATTTAAATTGTGAGCACACATCATAAGCATAATTTTAAATATCATAAGCATGTATATACACATACATACCACATGTAGACATCCTTCTGGCTTTTTCCACCATGTCTCACTAAAGTCCAGTTTAAAGTTGCCAAAATGGGTAAATCCATTTTAACATTGCTGACCTATACACAGCAAGAAAGTGCTCAATACAATAGTGGCAGGAATAGGGCTATGAAACTTCAAAATAGCCTTTATCTACTGGCAATAGCAAAAAGATTGTGGAATACATCTTTTTTTTAAGATTTTATTTATTTATTTATTTATTTGACACAGAGGGAGAGCGAGCACAAGCAGGGGTAGCGGCAGGCAGGGGGAGAGGGCGAAGCAGGCTCCCTGCCCAGCAAGGAGCTCAATGAGATCCCAGAACTCTGAAATCATGACCTGAGCTGAAGGCAGGCGCTTAACTGGCTGAGCCACCCAGGCACCCAGAATAAATCTTTTTAAAAACGAACAAAGTGAAGAAGGCACTAATATTTTTAGATTCCAAGTCCTAGGCCAAAGGGCAGCTCCCATTTTGAAATGGTAGGAGTCTGATCTTTCTTTTTCTGTGTGTTTATTTATGTATCTATCTGTGCTCTTGTGTATGTGTGTTGAGGTCAAAATACAGGATTAAGGAAAGCGTATGTGGAAGACATAAGGAATTAGCAAAGTTCTCAAGAGATTTATAATACACATGAAAACTGACAAAAGAAAAACAATTCCATAAAATAATTATCCCAAAAATTCCTTCTTTTTCCTATGCCTATCTCTTACATGAAAGGATATATGATCATGAGAAGAAAAGAGAATGGCATACATATATTAGTTGGGAGCTACAATTAATTAGCTTAATAAACTTGGTAATATACATAGATACAGATGGATGGATGTACAAACAAGTATTATAATCTATTTTATGTTCCTAAAGCCAATATTTAAATAATAATTTGACATCTTTTATAATCTTACCTTCAATATCTACATTTGCTTTAAAATCTCCCTTAGTAAAGTATGGGTAAGCAAATAAAAGTGATCCAAATCCTACTAAAAAGGAGGCAAATGTAACCCATCTTGGTATGTTTCCATTCCCTCCGTAGTATGCTATAAACACTGCTACCAGGAAAGATGAAATATCATAAGTCAAAGGCAACAATAAATTCTCCATATCGTTCAGCTGATTGCCCTTCTCAAAAGTGTCCATGCTCAGTTCTTTGAGACCAAACACAATACCTAAATTGTAACAAGAAAAAAAAAGAAAGCAGTAATATGCATTTTAAGAGACAAAATAGAACACCATGATAATCATTACAAACAAAAACAATTTACATTGATTTAAGTTTACTTTACATTATTCTGACTGTTTAAGATCCATAAATACATGATTTGTTTTCTAAAATACTGGGGCACCTGGGTGGCAGAGTGGGTTAAAGCCTCTGCCTTCAGCTCAGGTCATGATCCCAGGGTTGAGGGATCGAGCCCCACATTGGGCTCTCTGCCCGGCAGGGAGCCTGCTTCCTCCTCTCTCTCTGCCTGCCTCTCTGCCTACTTGTGATCTCTCTCTGTCAAATAAATAAATAAAATCTTTAAAAAAATACTAAAAGGCCTTAACCTTTGTGAAATATTTGCTAATTGAATTTTACCTATTCTGTACTGATTTACTGGAGAATACTTATCTTTTTCAGTCATCTTACTTAGTACTGATCTTTATTTTAATGTATTCTGATTTAGTTATAAAAATGAATAAATAACGGGGCACCTGGGTGGCTCAGTCAGTTAAGCATCTGCCTTTGGCTCAGGTCCCAGGGTCCTGGTATCGAGCCCTGTGTCAGGCTCCTTGCTCAGCGAAGAGTCGGCTTCTCCCTCTTCCTCTGTATCTCCCCCCTGCTCACACTCTCTCGCTCTTGCTCTCTCTCACTCTCAAATGCATAAATAAAATCTTTTTAAAAAATAAATTTTTTTATTTTATAAATAATATAAATAAAATTATATAAATTATATAAATAAAATTATATAAAATTATATAAATTTTATATTTATATATTTATATATAAATATAAATAAATTATTTTAAAAAAATAAATAAATGACAATCTAATGAATACTTATCTATCACCCAGAACAGGAAATAAAACAACAAAGTATTTGGAACGAAGCATGCACCCTCCCAAATGCATTCTTCTCTCTCTCCATAACCCATAACCTATATTTGAAGGTCATAATTTCTTACTCTTTTAAAAGTCAGAATGTGTATATCCTTGAGCAATATGGGAATTGTTTGTCATGTTCGGAAACATTAAGTAAATTTTATCATAGAGGTGCATTTCTATCCCCTAGTATCTAACTAGGAAAAAAACAATTGTCCTAAATATTTGAAATATATTGTCCTAAATATTTGAAACTTCAAGAAATTCATACAGAGGTTGGATACAAAAGTAATACATTTATTGGAGTGAAAACAGAAAAGAGTTACCAATCAAAACTCATGAATACCTATGAAGCAGAAGTTGCTGGAATATGGGCTGCTGCTGCTGTTGGAACTGCAATAGCTACCTCTTTTCCAGAAGGCCAGAACCTAAACTACTGCTCATGCTCTGAGAGCCAACTCAAAGCTTTCCACTACTTCTGCTGCTCTTGCATTTGCAGAGCCAGAGCCATAAGCACTGGCTGTTGAAGCTCCAACTGGTGCTGCTGATGGAGATGTAGCGATGCCTGAGCATAAATCCAGGAGTTCCTATTCACCCAGTATTGCTGCTATTGTCAAAGACAGCACCACAAGGAGGAGAAAACAAAAAAGAGGCTTTCCTTTGCCCCTTTTCCAAATCTACTGTCACAGCCTCTCATTGGCAACACCTAAGTGGAAGCCAGCAAGAAAGAAAGGCTGGGAAATGTAGTTTACAGTCTCCTATGCCCCTTGGAAAAAGCAGTGAGTCCAGACCATGAATAATGAAGTCTATGGCCAACAGACAAGTAGCTCACAGAGTTCACCTTTTAGACACTCGGGATTCATTTTCACCCTTCTTCTTCTATTTAAACTAGCATGCCAAATTAATAGCAATGTCATCATGCTTCTGCCTAACACTGTGCATTTATCATTCTTACAAAGATGTTCTTACTCTTTCAAAAAAAAAAAAAAGAAAGAAAGAAAAGAAAAGAACAAAGCAGTCATGAGATCAACCAGTCATCATATCTACCACAAGGTAATATTACTCCATCTTCTAGTTCAATCATAAACCAAAATGGACTTTCTTAATACAAAAAGTAAATTGCAAAGGTATCAATGGTATAAAAAGATATGAAAGGTATAAATAAATAACTACTCAAACACATCATAGACCTAACTAAATTTGTGAGGGAACTGTACTGAAAAAGAAACTGTTAAGTCAGATTGGAGCAACAACAGTTTAACAGACCAAGACCAGCAGAAGGCAAGAACTAAAAACTTGGTTGCATCAAAGAGAAGAGTATTTCTTCAACTCTCATTTTATTTATTTTTTTTTAAAGATTTTATTTATTTATTTGACAGAGAGAGATCACAAGTAGACAGAGAGGCAGGCAGAGAGAGAGAGAGAGGGAAGCAGGCTCGCCGCTGAGCAGAGAGCCCGATGCGGGACTCGATCCCAGGACCCTGAGATCATGACCCGAGCCGAAGGCAGCGGCTTAACCCACTGAGCCACCCAGGCGCCCCTCAACTCTCATTTTAGATGTGGCCAAGGAGGATAATGGTCAAGGCAAGAAATGAAATGTCCTGTCAGTTACTATATCCATCTCTGGGGTTGGAGTATTAATTCCCCTTCTCAGAGATACTTTGTAACCTAGAGATGAATTTGTAACATTACCTCCCATAATACTCTCTTATCAAATAAGGGAAAAAGAGAAAAAAATGGAATACACACACACACACACACACACACACACACAAATGTGTATATGTTTGTGTGTGTGTATGTACACATAAAACAAAAGAGAAAAAATGCATAGTTGCTGCAGTTTCTATTTCTCTAAATGGCTATGCAAACACAGCTGATAACTTCCCTCCTCCATTATTCACTCTCTGTTCTACTTCTTGATCACCATAACATATGTAGGTTGCTACCTCAAAGCTTATCTCTCACCTTACAGGACGGCATCCCTAATTTTTTAATTGCTGTCTCCTAGCTGGACCTTGCCTGAGTCTTCATAGGACATTATAATTATCTATATGGCCAAGAGTTTCTGGTTATTGTAATACGTAGTAAGATTAGTAAATTCCATGAACAAGAACTTCCTGCTCTACTTCTTCTCCTATAAAATGAGTTCCTCCATTTAAAACATTGTGATATGAAATAAGATGATCACAGTGGTGTGTAAGGCATTCGATAAGGGCAATAACCACATCAGCACTGGTAAAGATAAATCCATGCATTCAGCTCTTGCATAACCTCTATTCTTGATGTAACTGTCACTATAAATATGAACCCATAGGACAAGACTTACAATGACTGGGGAATTTTCAAAGGATGGCCTACCTGTCCCATTATTGAAAGCTTCCTCTGCAATGGATTTCTTTTGGTGAACATCCACAATGGATAACTGTGCTCATTCAAAGAGACATGCCACTTACCCAACTCTCCAAGTCACCAAATGGTCAAACCATTAAGCAATGGCAGCATGGTATCTAGGCAGTATGGATCATCAGATGTATTGCTCAATGGTCTGCCCACTGGAAAGATTTCCTTTTTCCTCTATTTTTTTAGGGCCTCCCCTGAGGGGAGTTATAGTGCTACATAACATACTTCTACCTTTAAAACACACACACACACATACACACAGGTTCACTAAAGATGATGTTTCTTAATAGGGAGTGGAACAAGTGATGAAACTTCACCTTCATTTTAGAAGAGGTAGCCCTCACACTCTAAGCCAATTGTTCCCTAGAGACATCACTGAACTGGCAGGCAAATTTGTGGTGTGTAGTATCTCCCAGGATAGACTTCATGTCAGTCATTCTGGGAAGGCTGGGATCTAACTGTAGTTATGAGTCTGGCAGCAAGAAGGGGTAGTGGGATAGATCATAGGGGCAATCAGCACTCCCTTAACTTGGATGAGGCAAGTTCAGTGTCTATAAAAAAAGGGACTGATTTTTCTTCAGACATAAAAGGTATAGTTGCTCCTACTAGGAAAGGAGGTTTAGGATTTTGGGAATTATGGTCCTCAGATTCACTGAATTCTAGCCAAATGACTTCATCCCAATTCTTAAGGGTCCACTCTTCTCCAATCAATATCTCAACTATAACAAAAGTGATCTGGTGAATCTGTTCATTGAACTTAAAACATTGTAATTCCGAGTTAGAACTGTTCAAAATATGCAGTGTGTGACTAAAAATGATGAGATTCTCATAGAACCATCTGAGAAGCTCACACATTTCCTTAATTGTGATTTAGAATTAATTAAATTAAATTAAATTAAATTCTACTTAAATTAGAATAATTTAATTCTTATTTCCTTTCTGTAAACTTTCCAGAGCAGTCAGAAGCCGTTGATCAACCCCAGAATCTCTCTAGTCAAAAGTTCTACCATAGGAGTCAGCCAGAGAAGCCATTCATCTCCCCAAGTCTTGCCTTCATTGAGAACTTGATTTTGGGCAACATTTTAAATAAGAACACTACATGACATAAATGCCCACTACATCATTTTCCACAAATATTGGCACAATATTGCTGTTTTCATTGCTCTTAAGCCCAATCAGGTCAGATAACCAGCTTCAGATTCCATCTTTGACAGTTTGTTTTTTTCCTGGTTCAATGCCTGGTAATGGATTAGTAATTTAAAAAAATCCTAATATTTTTGTCATTTATAGGCAAATTAGTTTTATTACATTGATGAAACTGAAAGTTTATTCAAAAACTTCAGGGGGAGGAGTCAAGAAGGCGGAAAAGTGGCAGGCTGAGATGACATCAGGTAGCAAGAGATCAGCTAGACAGTTATCAAACCATTCCAAACACCTACAAATCCAACAGGAGATCGAAGAGAAGAAGAGCAGCAATTCTAGAAACAGAAAATCGACCACTTTCTGAAAGGTAGGACCTTCGGAGAAGTGAATGCAAAGCAATGGGAAGATAGACCACAGAGGGAGGGGCCGGCTCCCAGCAAATGGCAGAGCAAGAGAGCACAAAATCAGAACTTTTATAAGTCTACTCCACTGAGGGACATCACTCCAGACATTGCTCTGCGGGGTCACAGAAGGATCAGGGGTGTCTGAGTGTCATGGAGCTCACAGGTATTAGAGCGGGGAAGACAGTCACAGAGACAGAGACAAGGAGTGAGCTCTCAGCTCGGGGTTAACTTAAACTGTGATCCATGGCATGGTCAGATGACTGCTCTTTGAGCAGGACCCCACAAGTGGCAGATCCAGGGAGACCCCGTGGAAGAGTGGGAGGGATCTGCTGGGTTTAGAGACTCCAGACAACGTTGTGTGACAGAGACGCTCGGTCACAGGCCAGTGAGCTCGGATTGCTGCCAGAGACCAAGGAGACAGGAATGATTGAGCGCTTTTCTCTGAGGGCGCACTGAGGAGTGGGGCCCTGAGCTCTTAGCTACTCCAGGCCAGAGATTGGGAGGCCGCTATTTTCATTCCCATCCTCCAGAGCTCTATGGAAAGTGTTCAGGGAAAAAAAGCTCCCAAGAGCGAACCCAGGAGATTACTTAGCCTGCCTCCTGGCAAGGGCGGAGCAATTCCACCTGGGCAAAGACACTTGAGAATCACTACAACAGGCGCCTCCCCCAGAAGATCAGCAAGAAATCCAGCCAAGACCAAGCTCACTGATCAAGGAGAACAGTGGAATTCCAGAGGAGGAGAAAGCAAAGTATGGAATTTCATGGCTTTCTCCCCATGATTCTTTAGTCTTGCAAAGTTAATCAAATGTTTTAAATTTTATTTTTTTTCTCATTCTAATTTTTTTAACTTTTAGTTTTTCCTCTTTTAATGTTTTTTTGAACTGGTTTATCTTAACAATACCTTTCTTTAAAAAAAATCTTTTCAAACCTTCATTATTATACTCATATTTTATCCTTCATTTTATCTAACTTTATATTTTGTATACACATAAGGTTTTTTCCTCTAAAAATTTTTGGGATACAACTTCTAATAGATCAAAATATACCCTAAATCTAGCACACGGTTTGTTCTAGTCTCCAACCTGAGCAAATTCTCTCCACTTTCTTTTTCTTTCTTTCCCAACCAACTTACCTTATCAACTCCTTTTTTAGAATTTTTAAAAATTTTTCATCTTCATAGTCATATTCCATCCCTTCATCATGTTTACCCTTATTTGTGTGTGTGTGTGTGTGTGTTTCTTTAAAATTTGGGGAGGTTATTTTCTTCAAAAAGACCAGAATACCCCCAAAATCAAGTGGGTGGTTCTGTTCTATTCACCAGTCTAATATATATTTTTTCTTCTTTCTTTTCTTTTTTTTTTTAACTTCTTTTTACCCCCTTTCTTCTCCCCACGATTTGGGGTCTCTTATGATTTGGTTAATGCACATTTTTCTGGGATCTTTGCCATCCTTTTAGTATTTTATTCTCTCATTCATATATTCTTATCAGGATAAAATGACAAGGTGGGAAAACACCACACACACAAAAGAAAAAAACAAGAGGCTGTACTGAAGGCTAGGGACCTAATCAATATGGACGTTGATAATATGTCAGATCTAGAGTTCAGAATGACAATTCTCAAGGTGCTAGCCGGGCTCAAAAAAGGCATGGAAGATATTTGAGAAACCCTCTCTGGAGATATAAAAGCCCTTTCTGGAGAAATAAAAGAACTAAAATCTAAACAAGCTGAAATCAAAAAAGCTATTAATGAGGTGCAATCAAAAATGGAGGTTCTTACTGCTAGGATAAATTAGGCAGAAGAGAGAATTAGTGATATAAAAGACCAAATGACAGAGAATAAAGAAGCTGAGCAAAAGAGAGACAAACAACTACTGGACCATGAGGGGGGAATTTAAGAGATAAGTGATACCATAAGATGAAACAATATTAGAATAATTGGGATTCCAGAAGAGAAGAGGGGGGGACAGAAGGTATATTGGAGCGAATTATAGTAGAATTTCCCTAATATGGCAAAGGGAACAAGCATCAAAATCCAGGAGGTGCAGAGAACCCCCCTCAAAATCAATAAGAATAGGTCCACACCCCATCATCTAATAGTAAAACATAAAAGTCTTAGTGACAAAGAAAATCCTGAATGCAGCCCTGGACAAGAAGTCTGTAACATACAATGGGAAAAATATTAGATTAGCAGCAGACTTATCCACAGAGACCTGGCAGGCCTGAAAGAACTGGCAAGACATACTCAGAGCACTAAATGAGAAAAGCATGCAGCTGAAAATACTATACCCAGCAAGGCTGTCATTTAAAATAGAAGGAGAGATAAAAAGCTTCCAGAACAAAAACTAAAAGAATTAGTAAATACCAAACCAGCTCTAAAAAAAAAATTGAAAGGGGTCCTCTAGGCAAAGAGAGAGCCTAAAAGTAGTAGACCAGAAAGGAACAGAGACAATATACAGTAACAGTCATCTTACAGGCAATACAATGACACTAAATTCATATCTCTCAATAGTTACCCTGAATGTAAATGGGCTAAATGCCCCCAATTAAAGGACAAAAGTATCAGAATGGATAAAAAAACAAAACCCATCAATATGCTGTCTACAAGAAACTCCATTTAGACCCAAAGACACCTCCAGATTTAAAGTGAGGGGGTGGAAAACAATTTACCTTGCTAATGGACTTCAAAAGAAAGCTGGGGTGGCAATCCTTCTATCAGATCAATTAGATTTTAAGCCAAAGACAATAATAAGAGATGAGGAAGGACACTATATCATACTCAAAAGGTCTGTCCAACAAGAAGATCTAACAATTTTAAATATCTATGCCCCAAACATGGGAGCAGCCAACTACATAAACCAATTAATTAAAAAAAATCAAAAAAACCACATTGACAGTAATACAATAATAGTAGGGGACTTTAACACCCCCCCTCACTGAAATGGACAGATCATCCAAGTAAAAGATTAACAAGGAAATAAAGGCCTTAAATGACACACTGGATCAGATGGACATCATAGATATATTCAGAACATTCCATCCCAAAGTAACAGAATACACATTCTTCTCTGGTGCACATGGAACATTCTCCAGAATATATCACATCCTGGGTCACAAATCAGGTCTCAACCGGTACAAAAAGACTGCAATCATTCCCTGAATATTTTCAGACCACAATGCTCTGAAGCTAGAACTCAATCACAAGAGGAAATGTGGAAAGAACCCAAATACATGCAGGCTAAAGAGCATCCTACTAAAGAATGAATGAGTCAACAGGATATTAAAGGAGAATTGAAAAAATTCATGGAAACAAATGATAATGAAAACACAACGGTTCAAAATCTGTGGGACACAGCAAAGGCAGTCCTGAGAAGAAAATATATAGCAATACAAGCCTTTCTCAAGAAACAAAAAAGGTCTCAAATACACAACCTAACCCTACACCTAAAGGAGCTGGAGAAAGAATAACAAAGAAAGCCTAAACCCAGAAGGAGAAGAGTAATTATAAAGATCAGAGCAGAAATCAATGAAATAGAAACCAAAACAACAATAGAACAAATCAATGAGACTAGGAGATGGTCCTTTGAAAGAATTAATAAGATTGATAAACCCCTGGCCAGACTTATCAAAAAGAAAAGAGAAAGGACCCAAATAAATAAAATCATGAATGAAAGAGGAGAGATCACAACCAACACCAAAGAAATACAAACAATTATAAGAACATACGATGAGCAACTCTACGCCAACAAATTTGACAATCTGGAAGAAATGGATGCATTCCTAGAGACATATAAACTACCACAGCTGAACCAGGAAGAAATAGAAAACCTGAACAGATCCATAACCAGTAAGGAGATTGAAACAGTCATCAAAAATCTCCAAACAAGCAAAAGCCCAGGGCCAGACGGCTTCCCAGGAGAATTCTAACAAACATTTAAAGAAGAACTAATTCCTATTCTCCTGAAACTGTTCCAAAAAATAGAAATTGAAGGAAAACTTCCAAACTCATTTTATGAGACCAGCATTACCTTGATCCCAAAACACAACAAAGACTCCATCAAAAAAGAGAATTACAGACCAATATCCTTGATGAACACAGATGTGAAAATTCTCACCAAAATACTAGCCAATAGGAACCAACAGTACATTAAAAGCATTATTCACCCCCTGTGGCTAATAATATATTACATGTTAATTAAAAAAAAAAAAAAAAAAGGATTAGTCACTATGACCAAGTGGGATTCCTTCCAGGACTGCAAGGTTGGTTCAACATCTGCAAATCAATCAATGTGATACAATATATTAATAAAAGAAAGAACAAGAACCATAGGATACTCTCAACAGATGCTGAAAAAGAATTTGACAAAGTATAGCATCCTTTCTTGATCAAAACTCTTCAAAGTGCAGTGATAGAGGGTACATACCTCAATATCATCAAAGCCATCTATTGAAAACCCACAGCAAATATCATCCTCAATGGAGGAAAAACTGAGAGCTTTTCCGCTAAGGTCAGGAACATGGTAGGGGTGCCCATTATCACCACTGCTATTCAACATACTACTAGAAGTCCTAGACTCAGCAATCAGACAACAAAAAGAAATTAAAGGATCCAAATCAGCAAAGAAGAAGTCAAACTCTCACTCTTTGCAGATGATATGATACTATATGTGGAAAACCCAAAAGACTCCACTCCAAAACTGCTAGAACTTGTACAGGAATTCAGTTAAGTGTCAGGATATAAAATCAATGCACAGAAATCAGCTGCATTTCTCTACACCCACAAGACAGAAGAAAGAGAATCTAAGGATTCAATCCCATTTACAATTTCACCCAGAACCATAATATACCTAGGAGTAAAACCTAACCAAAGAGACAAAGAATCTGTACTCAGAAAATTATAAAATACTAATGAAAGAAATTGAGGAGGACACAAAGAAATGGAAAAGTGTTCCATGCTCACGGATTGGAAGAACAAATATTGTGATAATATCTATGCTACCTAAAGCAATCTACATGTTTAATCCAATCCCTATCCAACTACCACCCATTTTTTTTCAAAGAAATGGGACAAATAATCCTAAAATTTATATGGAACCAAAAAAGACCCTGAATAGTCAGAGGAATGTTGAAAAGAAAGCCAAAGTTGGTGGCATCACAATTCCAGTCTTCAAGCTCTATTACAAAGCTGTCATCATCAAGACAGTATGTGTACTGGCACAAAAAGACACATAGATTAGTGGAAACAGAATAGAGAGCCCAGAAATAGACCCTCAACTCTATGGTCAACTAATCTTTGACAAAGCAGGAAAGAATGTCCAATGGAAAAAAGTCTTTTCAACAAATGGTGTTGGGAAAATTGGACAGCCACATGCAGAAGAATGAAACTGGACCATTTCCTTATACCACACATGAAAATAGACTCAAAATGGATGAAGGACCTCAATGTGAGAAAGGAATCCATCAAAATTCTTGAGAAAACACAGGCAGCAACCTCTTTGACTTCAGCCACAGCAACTGCTTCCTAGAAACAGCGCCAAAGGCAAGGGAAGGAAGGGCAAAAATGAACTAATGGGATTTCATCAAGATCAAAAGCTTTTGCACAGCAAAGGAAACAGTTAACAAAACCAAAGACAACATAATGAGAGAAGATATTTGCAAATGACATATCAGATAAAGGGCTAGCATCTAAAATCTATAAAGAACTTACCAAACAACACCCAAAGAACAAATAATCCAATCAAGAAATGGGCAGAGGACATGAACGGACATTTCTGCAAAGAAGACATCCAGATGGTCAAAAGACACTGAAAAAGCTCTCCTTATCACTCGGTATCAGGGAAATACAAATCAAAACCACAATGAGATCTCGGGGTCCTGGGATCGGGTCCCGCATAAGGCTCTCTGCTGGGCGGGGAGCCTGCTTCCCTCTCTCTCTCTCTCTCTGCCTCTCTGCCTACTTGTGATCTCTCTCTCTCTCGCTGTAAAATAAATAGATAAATAAATAAATTAGAAAAAAAAACCACAATGATACACCACCTCACACCAGTCAGAATGGCTAAATTAACAAGTCAGGAAACGACAGATGCTAGCGAGGATGTGGAGAAAGGGGAACCCTCCTACACTGTTGGTGGGAATGCAAGCTGGTGCAGTCACTCTGGAAAACAGCATGGAGGTTCCTCAAAAAGTTGAAAATAGAGTTACCCTACGACCCAGCAATCGCACTACTGGGTATTTACCCTAAAGATACAAATGTAGTGATCTGAAGGGGCACATGCACCCAAATGTTTATAGCAGCAATGTCCACAATAGCCACACTATGGAAAGAACCTAGATGTCCGTCAACAGATGAATGGATAAAGAAGAAGTGGTATATAAATACAATAGAATACTATGCAGCCATCAAAAGTAATGGTACCTTGCCATTTGCAATGATGTGGATGGAACTAGAGGATATTATGCTGAGTGAGATAAGCCAATCAGAGAAAGACAATTATCATATGATGTCCCTGATATAAGGAAGTTGAGAGGCAAAGTGGGGGGTTTAGGGGATAGGGAAGAAAAAATGAAACAAGATGGGATTGGGAGGGAGAGAAACAATAAGAGACTCTTAACCTCACTAAACAAACTGAGTGTTGCTGGGGGGAGGTGGAGAGGGAGACAGTGGTTGGGTTATGGACATTGGGGAGGGTATGTGATATGATGAGTGCTGTAAAGTGTGTAAATCTGGCGATTCACAGACCTGTACCCCTGGGGCTAATAATACATTATATGTTAATAAAAAATTAAAAATTAAAAAAAAAACTTTTCAAACACCTTTAGATATCTTAACTTTGAAAAAAATAAAAGAATATGATTCTTGATATGCATTCCACATACTTTAATTTCTTAGCCATATTTACCTCTAATAAAACATTATTCATATTTTTCTCTGAAGAATACATTTTAATATGACCCTTTTTCCTGATCGGTCCCCTGATATTAGCTGCAATTCATCCAAGTTGCTTTGTATAGTTTTGCAGTAAAGCGATAACTCAGCAGGTCTTGGTTGCTCAAAAAATGCCCGTCTTCAAGACTGGCCATTCATTGGTTCCTGGAAAATGACACTGAGCCTTTGGAATATTCTGCCTGAGGCCTTGGACCACACAGAACCAGTCTGATTCAACAGCTTATATTAAACAAGGTGATCTAAGGTAAACATCTGTTTGATCAGATAATTTATGCCCCCCCCCAAAAAACTCCAAGGCTCACGTAAGCTGGTCTGGCAACTATTTGCATGTAGTACAACACATTGTTGGGGGAAAAATTAAGCATGTCCATGCAATTCCTCTGGGAAAAGATACATGAAAGCTTGGACCTCATTTCTTCTGGATTTTGTCCTGTGCACCTTTTCTCTTTACTGATTTTAATCTGTATCCTTTTATTATAATATATCATAACCATGAATATAACATCTTTCTCTGAGTCCCACATTCTTCTATTGAATCACTGAGCCTGAATGAGGTCTTAGGTACCTCCAACATAATAGTTAATAAATGACTTCAAATGACTCTCCACTGCAGATCATATTTTAATAGAAAACACTCTCTACAGGTGCATAAATGTCTAGCAAGCTCAAGGAAAACACTACTAAATAATGTATGAAGTTCTTTGTTTTCTATTGAAATATTTCAGCCAAAATACTCCATTCAGAGAATTTTTGACAAATACCTTATAAGACAAAACTCTTCAAATAAGTTGTTTCTATTTATGATTATTTTGAATGCTTCACCAAATTTAAATGTGAAAGCCATGGGACTTCTACCAAAATATTAAAGTGAATCAATGTAACTCATTACATTAATATAATAATGGGCAAAACACACACACACACACACAGAGAGAGAGAGAGAGAGAGAGAGAAAGCATTTAACAAAACCCAACACACTTTTAGTAAAAATACTAAATGAACTAGGAATAGAAGACAACTTCCTCAAATCAATAAAACACATATATGATAAGCCTACAGAATATTTTAAAAGTGAATCGTAAAGTTACCATAGGACCGAGCAATTCTAATACTGGGTATAAAATCCAGAAAAATGAAAATATGTGCCCTCACACAAACTTACATATCATTCCAGTTCTACATGTAAGAAGCTTGGTAATCACCATTCTGTCCTAACAAGTAACAAACTTAACACACTAAGAAATCAACAACTCTTATTGGATATGTAACAGAAGAGGACAAACCTGACTGTGCATTCAACTGCCATTACAACTCATCAGCCCATACACTTAAATTTTGTGTTTGATTCCCCAAAATATAAAATCTATTGCTAAAAGAAATCAGAACTTCTTTTAGGACTGTGATGGAAGTACCAGAATTCTCAGACAGGGCTTGAGAGCTGAGAGTTAAGAGAACGGAATTGGACATTTTCTCTTTGTAAGTGCTTAAGGGCACTCAGAAGATTCCATCCAGCACCAGAATCCTTATAGTCATTATCGCTACTATCAGGTAAATCGTAGAGCCACTTGGGCTTTTCAGACCTATATTTCATCCCAATCAAATATAAGCGATAGCTTGACTCATTATGATGCCACTACATGCCAAAAATGATTACCCATCTCCCACTAAAATCCCACCTTTAGGGATATATCTTCTGGGACTATGCCTGATATCAGTTTCATAGTAGCCTGGATCCAATCAGGCAGGCATGACCTGAATCTGGTCATAAAGATAGATCAAATATACCCAGGTTGAAATTTAACATACAGACTGAAAGATCTTAAGACTTGCAGGGACACAAGAAACAGGGACAAAGTGGGGGAACTGCTGCAGATTAAAGAAGTCTAAAATATGACAAGTAAATCCATTGTGTGATCCTGGACAGAATTTGGGACCAGAAAGGAAAAGGAGACAGTATTTAGGCAGTTGGCAATATCTAAGTGGGGCCACCAATTCCAAATTTGATGGTAGTGTTGCACTGATATTCCTGACTGAGAAAGGTATATAGTGGTTAGGAAGAAGAGTGTCCTCATTTTGGGAGAATGCACACTGGAGTCTTTAGCTATAATAGGGCACCATGTCTGAAAAAGTCTATGTTCAAGAAGAGGTGAAGGAACAAATGTGGTGAAATGTAAACAACTAGAGAACGTGTGTGACGGGACGGAGGAATTCTTTTTATCAACTCTACACCCTTTTTGTATGTTTGAAATTATTTCAAAATTGTTTAAAAGGTAACAACAAATAATAAATAGATCTACTGATAAATACACATGGATAAATCCTTTTTATAAATCGAAGACCCAATGTTATACCCAAACTGAGCTAATGATCTATATGAAGTCAATTAAAAAGTAGTGGAGCTAAAAAACTTCACTGCAAACTACTTTTTCAAAAACTTTCAATGGTTCCCCATTATCAACCTAGTAAGGAGATTGTATCAGTGAGAGAATACCTGTAAAGCACCTTACTCATCACCCAGCACAGGAAGTGAACAACTTTCAGTGTCCTCTCAAAATCTCTAGTCTGTCACTTAAAGACCTTCATAAAATAGTCTTTTTCTTTTTTTTTATTCGCTTATGCATTCAATACATACTTAATGAGTGTCTTTTCTGTCTTAGTCACTATAATTAGGTCTTGAGGAGACACAATGAATAAAACAAATATAATTGCCTTCATCCAAGCCAAACACATCACTCACCATTCTGGAACAAGGCTTTCCTGTATCTGAGTGTTTATTTATCCAAACATTCACTCATTCATACATTCATTTCCTTATACAATAAATACTCCTTAACTACATTCCATTATCACAACTGTACCCTATTTATCAGGGCATAATTCAAACACCTCTTTCCCAAGAAACTTCTTTAATAAAATCAAGATAAAATGATCGCTATTCATGTGTCCCTTTCACGTGGTTCTTATCACACACAGCCTTTTTATTGTACTTATTTAGAAATAACATTTTAGAGCAAAAAGAGAGATCACGTCCAGCAAACTTCAGTGCCATCAGTGTTAACAGGATAGTAAAGAATCTTGAGCATAAAGGGAGTGGTGAGGGCTGAGGCCAAATAAAGAACAGACACCTCCTCTAAGGGCATTCAAATTCACATGCTTTGTTTAACTGTGTGGGCAAAGATAAAACACTTTCCAGTCTGAGTTCTCTGGTATAGGTTGTTTGAGGTCCCCCTTCACCTCCTCAGTTCACATGTGAGGATACCAAATGCAGGCAGCCAGCAGTTTGGCCATCCAGTCTCAAAATGGTCAGCAGAAGCAGAAAACAAACTGGTGCTCACAAACACCATATTCAATTTTATTTAATCTCCCCGGTTAATTCAACCCTGTACTTCCCAGGATCCCTGACCAAACAACGTTTGGTCTACAGCCCCATCGTATTTGGAAGCCAGGCCCCTATCACCTACACTGTACGCAGGGGACTGTCACTCACGTACCCTCCGAGGTAAAGCTATGACAGGGCACACACCCAAGGTAATGGCCCGATTAACCTGCTGTGATTCCAGACAGACCTTGAGAACCTGAGAGACTACCGCTGCTTCAAGCTGGGTCACCACAGAGGGTCCCCCATTCACGCCTGTCCCAAGGCGCCCCCGGGCTGCCCTCCCCAGAATGCCCGCCACCCCCACTCAAGCTCACCTTGAGACATGATCAGGAGGCCGTAGAAAACCAGGAAGCAATGGAGCGTGTTGAAACGCTGACATCTGGAAATAAGTATACAGCCCAAGCCGCAGGGTCCCTCCAACAAATTTTCTTTCGGCTTCTTCGTAATGGGGGATGTGGTCCCAGCCTGACCGTTTTCTTTTGGAGGGAAAGTGTGGAACTTGATCAGGCTAGTGGGAACCATCTTCATAAGCTTGGGTTTTTTCTTGCGCTTTGCCTGTTTCTTCTCCAAAGGATTTTCAGCAACCTGAAGCTGGGCAGCCTTCGGCTCCACTTCCGCTAGGGCGTCTGGCATGGCGGCTTGATATCCTGCGGAGGCTGCGGCCTGGCTTCACAGAGGGCGGCACTGGGCCAGCGCAGTGTGCGCTGTTGCTTCCAGGGGTTTCCTGCTCTACCAGCTCTACTGAAAGGCCAGCCGGCCTGGACGTCTGGGAACTGGTGGCCACCCGAGCTGCCTGCAGCCCAAGCCTCCAGAGGAGAACGTTTCTCCTTGGGCAGAAAGCAAACGTCCCCGAAAGGCCGACAGTTGCCCAGAGAGAACTTCCAAGGCTGTTTCCTTCTGTACTTCCACGTGGGGAAGAGGAGTGGGGGTGGGGAGGGAAGGAAGCTAGTACTACTAGATTCTGATCATTGCTAACACAAACAGGGGGTGCCAGAGTAATTCTCATGGAAGTCAAAAGATGCTAGAGTTAAGACTTTTTCTTAGGAAGCAAGGAAAGAGAAATGTGTAGTGAGGTAATAGTGGAACTCCCCCCCCCCCCCCGATTTCTCCAGACTTATCTATTGCTATAACATTATTGTAATGTTTTTTGAACTGGATGATCTCACTATAAATAACCTGAAAATTGTTAAAGGACCAGGAGAAATGAGAGACATGAAAAAGACACTTCTACCACATTTAGAGAAACCAGCAAAGATCATAAAATACCCCCAAGGAATGCTCT
This sequence comes from Meles meles, assembly GCF_922984935.1. Taxonomy (NCBI): domain Eukaryota; kingdom Metazoa; phylum Chordata; class Mammalia; order Carnivora; family Mustelidae; genus Meles; species Meles meles. Next base: position 58,117,990 of record NC_060068.1, on the reverse strand, counting down.
TAAGTGTTTTACACATAGACATTTTTGCCCTAGAAACTATCCTTAACCAAGGGTAGAAAGCTTTATTATTTTCCTCCCTAAAGAGGGGGATGGGACCCAGGGTGTGTTTTACTTTCTCAGGTATAAAAAGTTCACTGAAAAAAAAAAAAAAAGAATATAGGAGAACAGTGGTAGAATATGAAACTTGTTATTTTTATGGTAAAAATTCACCTTCTTATCAGCTTTCTTTTCTCAGACAGATATGTAAGTTATTCAGGCCTTATATATAGGCTGGTTGACTTTACAGGAGAAATGAAAGGATCTTCCTTCCCATGGATTAGACATTGTGTTACTAAAACAATCCAGGTCTTCAAAAAAATATTGTGCAGCTGGCAAGTGCTAGGGTTGACCAGGAGAAAAAAACCACTGAGTAGAGCTGTGGAAGAGGGTACCACAGACCCTACTTCCAACCTGAATCCTCAGCTTGCCTTACTATATGTCAATCAGTGGGTGGAAATGTTATTTTGCCTTTAGTACAAGACCTAGTTTGTCAAAGAAACAATCACTACATAAGTAGAAAAAATGCCCTGGTTTTTCCATATTCATCATTCTCAACTAGGGTATCCCCTCACATTGTTTCATGACATTAATAAGCATAAGGGAAATAGGATGCCTAGAAAGGAGGAAAGCAGGGGGACTCATCCTTGTGCTTTGGTACCCAACTGGGCACTGCATGAGGGCAGAGGGGAAAAGATGGCTCTGTTCAAAAGAAATTATTCTAAGACTTTTTGCTTCTATTCAGAATACAGAGCCAAACAGACTGTTACCTGACTCTAACAACAATAATAACCAAAAGGAAAAAAAAAAAAAAAACCTGGATAACATAAAAAATTATCACTTTTAAGCCCTTTGGAGAGCTACATTTGCAAAGCAACCAAGGGATTGCTTCCAGAGGGAAGCAAACACCTAGGAAGAAGGATGAGATACACAAACTCACCTTTGGTAGAACACAGAAGGAGGAGGTAAGCAACCATAAAAGATGATAAAAAGAAACATTTGAAATCTTAATTATTAAAGAACAAGTGAGGGGTAGCATAATGGTTTAGAAACCCCAGGAACCTCAAAAGCAAGGGGAATCCACACCCATTTATCGGATCTCTGCCATCTGGCAGAGCAAGGGAGCCCTCCTTAGTGAGGAATGCATTTGGTGGGGGGTAGGCTGATACTGAGGGAGAACCAGGGACTATTGCTTACCTTCCTGCTCTGAAGTTTCATGTTCCTGAGCCTTTTATCAAGCAAAGCCAAAGCAGTTCTGTCTCTGGGATTGAGGCAGGAAACTCTCCTGTCCTCTAGTCACTTGCAAAGCAAGAGGAACAGAAGAAAAACCATTTGTCATTGAAAGAGAGGCAGGAAAACATCCTGTTTCACCCAAAGGTTGACTACCACAAGAAGGAAGGGTAGAAATACAAATCATCTGACAAAGAGGGAGGAGCAAGAACATTATACTTTCCCAAGACATGGCACCAAAACAAGCAAAGTCCAACCCTTAAGACTCAGACACTCAGGACTAAGACTGTGGCTGGTCCCGGGGAACCTATCCCCTGCTTCCATTATGAGATTTGCATGAACACAAATCAGTGGCACTATACCAATATGGGTGGGTAAGGGAGCAGAGGGAGGCCCCCTCTGTGGTGCAGGCATATTAGACCTACTGAAGGCTGAGAGTAGGTTAATGTTAGTAACACTAACAAAACACTCTCAAGCATTCCAGGTTCCAGACCAAGTAAGGAAGTTTCAATCCCCATTGGAAGAATTTTAAGCCTGTGATACGCTAAAGATAAATAGGGCAAAAACAAAAGCCCAATCCATCTCCACCCGTGTCAACACTGACAAACCTACACTGACAGTCAGATAGAAGAATCATCACTTCCAGGTATAAATACACTAGTCTGAAATACACATTCTTATACAGTGTCTGAAAATTAGTTGTAAGTGGTCTAACACATGTATAATTGAGGTACCGGAGAGTGAGAGAATGAGAGAGAGAGACAGACAGACAATGAGGTAGAAAAATTATTTGAGGATATAATGGTCACAAATTTTATAACACTAGTGAAAGATGTAGAACCACATAAGCAATAATCTCAGAAAATCCCAAGCAAGATAAATACAAAGAAAAATATACTTACACATATTATAGTCAAGTTGCTAAAAATCAAGCCTAATTAGAGCAGTTTGAAGGAAGTCACAGAAAAGAGAAGTATAGTTTATAGAGAAACAAATTTTAAAAGTAAATTATGCTAGAATAAATATATAAATAATGAAACTGTTAAAAATTAAATAAATAATAATAAATTATACCATCAGAAACTATGCAGTCCAGAATATAGGAAAACTGTATCTTTAAAATATAAAAGAAAAGTCTCCAACCAAAAATTCTTTATCCATCAAAATATCTTTCAAAAAGATATCAAGGACTGTAAAACAAACAAACAAAAACACCTCAAAATATTAGCAAGTGAAACCCAACAACATATGAAAAGAACTATAGTCCATGATCAAGTGGAATTTTTTCCAAGAATACAAATTTGGTTTAACATTGAAGATCATTTAATTAAATACACCAGATTAACAAAAGACAAAATTTACCTGATCATTTTAGTAGATGCATAAAAAAGCATTTGAAAATACTCATCACCTTTTCATGATAAAAACACACAAGAAATTAAGAATACAAGGGGAAAAAAATTAAATAAATAATTTTTTAAAAATAAAAAAATAAAACAACAACAACAACAAAAAAAAAACAATTAATTACAAACAAGAGTTTAAAAAAAAAAAAGAATACAAGGGAAGTGCCCCAAACTGATAAATGGTATCGTACCTATTGACCTTTGACTTGCTTCCAGGGTTACCTGAGTAATCCTTTATGCAAGAAACAACTGTGTGAAAGTATAGTCATATTTTCAGTAGCCAATGTTTAAAATACCCATGGAGAAAAAGATGATTTAGCCCTTTAAGAAAGTTAAGTCTGGAAATCACTACTGGAAGCAGCAGGTGACAGTCATAAAAAGATATGGTCTTTCCACTGTAACAGAGAGTATGAGCTAGAAGGTCAGGGCAACCACACCTCTAGTGTTGTTTACTAACATAATTGCCTGCTGATGGAAAGATGAGGTCTTAGAGGAAGATCTGCCCATGTAATTTGGCTTTTTTTATGGTTGTTGTCTTGATCAGAAAAAATATTTTAAAGTCCAAAGGAGTGTGAAAATGAAATAATAAGTGGTGCCTCACTAATTTATTTTCAGTTTTAGCCAAAAACGAGACCTTTGAATTTTCTGAGTCTATAAGAAATCAAAGTTATATAGCAGTACTGTACAATAGAAATAAAATGTCAGCAAATACATAATTTTAAATTTTCTAGTCCCCACCACAAAAAAATTAAAAAGAAACAGGTAAATTAATTTGAGTAATATGTCCTAAACATTAGCATTTCAACATGTAATTAATATTTTTGAAATCACCAATTATTAATGGACTATTTTGTATTTGTTTCCAGTAAGTCTTTAGTATTTAGTACTTACAGGACGTCTCAGTTCAGATTAGCTACATTTCAAATGCTTGATAGCCATATGGGTCCAGTGGCTACCATAATGCAGAGTGTGATTACAGAGGCTCCTTTTCACTTCGAAAAAGTTTTTAAGTTATTTGGGGGCTAAAATGTGTTTAAATCACAGAATTAATAGCAATTCTTTTACTCTATTTCATATTAAATTGATATTTTCCCATTTTTATAATAAATATTTTAAAGCTAGCTAAATTATTTCATTGTATCTTTTTTTTTAATAATAGCATTTATTTGAGTGGAGAAATGTCTAACCATGAGGTTTTTATTATATAATAGAGGGTACTGCCATCCAACTACAAGGAATGTAGACTAAGTATTTAAGAAGAAATAACAGACCTTTGTTTGCCTTGCATGTTTAACCTTAGTAAACATCACACTGAACAGCCCATGTTTGCTATTCTTATTTGGTGGCTCAAGCTTTGCATAAAATCCCATTGTATGAATTCGCTGTAATTTAGTCAATCCCGTGTTGATGGTATGGCTTGTTTCCAATTTTGGTTTTGACAATACTGAAATGGACATCTTCATATGTAGAGTATTCTTCTGAAAGATGAGTCACTGATATAAAACAACTTTTCATAGAAAATGTAAACAAAGTTATAAAACAGAACCCAATTTTGGAAATACTAAATGCAGAAAAAACTGTCTTTGAACCTGTAAACATGGATATTAAAATAATTTTGCATGGTTTCCAGAAGTTAACAAGTAACTGTCGTAATTTAAACAAGTAAAATTTCAGTGTGGGCAGTGAATATAGCTACCAACTAAAGCAGTCCCTGAGAAATTAGGCAATTCAAGCGCTTAAGACATTTTAAGAAACAAGCTTGAATTAAACAATGAATGTTTATGAGGTGCTGTTAAACATCCTTCATATAATAATTATTTTAGCTAAAACCTCTAAACATGTATGTAGGAAGAACAAGTCACTAAATTAACCTACTGAGTCTATTTCATATAACTCTTTTTGGCAAATGCATCAACAAAACTGAAAAACAACATGATGGCAAAAATTACCATAATGTAGTTTAAAACAGGAATGACCTCCTTATTGAGAGATAGACAACTATCTGTGCCTTTAGCAAATGGCCCTGGTTTGCTTAGCTGCTCTGGTAAATGATGCTTGATTCCTCTCTCATCGAATGTAGTGAGAGTTTTTCATACCTCACCTCCCAAGTTTATTGAGGTTAAAGGTCTAACTGCTGGATAATTGAAATGCAAATTAATGTTTAAACTCAGAGAAAAACAAACATTGGGGCATGAAGGAAGCATTGTGTGTGGAGAATTCAACCTAGACTTTGGATCCAGCTCTTCTGCTTAGTTATTACATGATTTTGGAAAATTCTTTTAAACGCTCCCACCCTTAGTTCTTCATCTGTACAATTAAAATAATGGTAACTCATTTGAAAGTTTATTCTGTGGGTTAGAAGTAATATGCTAAAAGTGTCTAGCACAGTTCCCGATATATAGTACTTCAACAAAGATAATTTTTATCAAATTATTATAATCATAAACCTATATATTAAAAAGTACCTACTGGGGTGCCTGGGTGGCTCAGTGGGTTAAGGCCTCTGCCTTCGGCTCGCGTCATGATCCCAGGGTCCTGGGATCGAGCCCCGCTTTGGTCTCTCGGCTCAGCAGGGAGCCGGCTTCCTCCTCTCTCTCTCTGCCTGCCTCTCTGCCTACTTGAGATCTCTGTCTGTCAAATAAATAAATAAAATCTTTAAAAAAAAAAAAAAGTACCTACTATGCATAGCCTTCTCTAAGTTAGACCGTTCATCAAGGGGTAGAAGTTGACTTAACTGAGGAGGAAATAGATCAGCATATGCTCTCACAGAAGGCCAAGTGAGAGGACAACACGTGAAAGCATCCTTAATGAACTTGGGTAAGTAATAGTTTATAAGAAACATAACAGCCAAAATCAATGTTTACTATGAGGTACATTAGAGATAAAGCTGAAGACACTTAGAAATAAAGTTTAAAACCGTAATAAAGAGTTTTAAGGCTACCTGAAGCAGCTTTACAACAACAAATGACTCTGGAAGGGAATGAGCTGAAGAAAAAAAAATGTATGTAGATGCTCAGGAAGGACGTTGAACTGACATCTTTGTGGAAATAGGGGCCACATGGAAATATTTGGGAGAGCTGAATTCTACAGCGAAAAATGTATGATGTTGAGGATGCCTGGGTGGCTCAGTTCATTAAGTGTCTGCTTTCAGCTCAGGTCATGATCCCAGGGTTCTGGGATCAAGTCACACATCGGGTTCCCTGCTCATTGGGGAGCCGACTTCTTCCTCTCCCTTTGGCCGTGCTTGTGCCCTCTCTTTCTCTCTCTCTCTCTGACAAATAAATAAATAAAATCTTTTTTAAAAAAAGAAGAAGAAAACAATAATGGGCCATAACCCCACTATCTTTTAAAAAAATGTATGATTTTGAAATGAACATAAAGTAATTTTACTCATTAGCTAGTGAAGTCTAGGAATTAAGTGTGCAAAATGGTTGAGTAGATTGAGGTTGGAGACAGTAGAAGATTATTTAGGTCAATCAATAAACTTATAAGCTGCTGAATATAAAGATAGATAGTGAAGAAGACCTTTAACAATGAATTCCTGTTAGAAATAATGCACTTTAACCAATAACTCCAAATTTAAAGCCATTCAGAATGATTGCTAGATTACATGTTGATATTTTGAAAACAAGTAAAACATTACAAAAATAAACAGAAATTATTAAAATGAAAAGGAAGACTTTGTTCAAGACTTTGTGGGTACTTGGATGGCACAGCTGGTTGGACATCCATCTCTTGATTTTGGCTCAGGTCATTACAAAGAGTCCAGCACCAGGCTCCATGCTTGCCAGAGTCTGCTTGGGATTCTCTGGCCCTCTCCTTCTGCCCCTCCCACTCATGCTCTCTGTATCTCTCCAGGAAGTAAGTAAATCTTAAAAATTTAAACAAACAAACGAACAAACAAAAACTTTGCAATAACAGTGAGAAATTGCGCTCAACTCCAAATACAGCAAAGCAAGTGGGGATTTACAGCTAAAGAGCAGACTGAGGGGGTCAGTAGATAGAAAATTACTAAGAGGAGACATCAAGCATGAAGGGATTCTTGCTAACAGGACTCTTGCTAAAAGCAAGACAAGGACTTACAGATCAAAGATGGGTTCGAGGAATTTGACCAGATAGTAAAGGTGATCCGATTATCGAGGGTAGGGGGATGGTGTCTTAGCAGGATTCTTTGCCAAGACTGTTTTAGACTAGTTGAAAAGAGGGTGGTGGGGGTCTGTCCAAATTTTGGTCAAGGAGAAAGTCTTTGTCAGGATATTTGATGCTTTGCTTCTGTACTGTTGATAACACTCAACTTACACTACCTAAAATAAATCTATTTTTTTTTCTAAGTAGGCTCCATGCTAGGTGTGGAGCCTAACATAGCCCAACTCAGAACCTTGAGATCAAGACTTGAGCTGAGATCAAGGGTTGGAAACTTAATTGACAGAGCCACTCAGGCACCCCTAAAATAAATCCATTTTAATTATTGTAGGAAATGTTGAAGATAATCCCTTAATAAGTTTGAAAACAGCATTTTTCATTGGTGTATTAAAGCTCCCAATCAACGCAACTAGGAATGCTTTTACAAGGCCAATACCTCTATGAGTCTACCACCTCTAGCAAGACAGAATGAACACCACAGGAGGGAGTCAGGGAAGGATGGGTACTGAAAGGGTTTGGTTCTAGACTGAGTCACACGGTGGGCTTGGCAAAGACTGGTCAGAATTTGTAAATTAGGTCAGTCTCTGTCACAGTCAATTATTATATTTTCAGAACTCATCAGACTGTGAGGAGTTACTGTTGAATCAGTTTATCTGTGGTATGATCTTAGAACATACAGGTCCAAAGGAATTGGTGTTGAAAGAGTTGACGTTAGAAAGCCAATGTAGGGGTGCCTGGGTGGCTCAGTGGATTAAGCCGCTGCCTTCAGCTCAGGGCATGATCTCAGGGTCCTGGGATCGAGCCCCGCATCGGGCTCTCTGCTCTGCGGGGAGCCTGTTTCCTCCTCTCTCTCTGCCTGCCTCTCTGCCTACTTGTGATCTCTCTCTCTGTCAAATAAATAAATAAAATCTTTTTAAAAAAAAAAAAAGAAAGCCAATGTAGATAGTCTGTAACCACAATCTGGTTGATAGTTTTTACGATTTGCCAGTGTATTTTGCAAGTCATGGTTTCTGTCTAAATTCCTAGTTTAGTCTGTCTAAATTCCTGTCTACCAACTTAATGACCAGCCTCTGCTTCATCAGAGGTAGTTTTAAAAGATTTAGTTTGCCGCCATCTAGTGGGCATATACTTTCATTTTTATATTAAATCTAAAAGAAACGGATTTAAACTCTTTAAGATAGAATTCATATGCTGTTACATTTGTTACTTACATTTTCTTGCAGGAAAATATTTTCAGTTATTATTATCTACAGAATTATTCACGCTTCCAGTAATCTGTAAGAGTTGGAATTACCGACTATTTTAGGTGTCCAATAGTGTATTTTTTTAATGCTGTGCTAACTTTTATAACAGCGCATAATATATTTATAAAACAAGTTCCAACACAGAACTTTTCAATTTTTTAAAAATATTTTATTTATTTCACAGAGACAGAGATCACAAGTAGGCAGAGAGGCTGGCAGTTGGGGGGAAGCAGGCTCCCTGCTAAGCAGAGAGCCCGATGCAGGGCTTGATCCCAGGACCCGGAGATCATGACCTGGGCTGAAGGCAAAGGCTTAACCCACTGAGCCACCCAGGTGCCCCAGAACTTTTCAAATTTTAAACATTTAATCAGATTTGAAAATTTTCTTAGTTAGGAATCAGGAATGTCTAATTTGCAAATTTTTGAGGCCAGGATTAATTATACACAAACTGGTAACCAAAGGGGTTAAACTGGCCCATAGGTAGGTTTCAGCAGATTGAATGACATTTTATGTATGTAGTAGTTTGACTGAGGGAGACATCTACTTCTCTCATTCCTCAAGGAAAAAGGCCTTCCCCTATATTATCCAATGGGGATTATTTCCCGTCACCCTGTCTGCCTCATTATTTGAAAAGACCCCAGGAAGAAGGATTAATTTATCAAATTGGTGAAATTAGGTCAGGATTGAGCATGCAGGACCGGGGCCTGCAAGTTATCTGTTCTCTTGACCTCTGACAAAGTGGTAAATTTGATTCAGTGGGAGGAAATGTGTATTTCACCTTCAAGTGCCAGCTGTGCTCTTCAATCTAGCTTTTCTAGCAGTACAGCTACCATTTTACTCTTCACCTCACTTCTGTATCTACTTTTTAAATGTTTTCAAGAGCTCAAAGCAAAAAGGGGGTATAATTAGTATCACCACGAATCCCAGTATTTTGCATGTGCATGTGTGAAATGGGACAGCAATTGAATTAGAAATAAACAGTGAAAGATCTGGGAGTTTTTTGTGGGATTTAGGGATGCATCATAAACAGGGAAAGAAGATCTCTGGGAGGCCAGGCAAAAGAGAGAGATCCTGAGAAAGTACTGAAGTGAGTACAGGAACTGAGTGACTGCTTATTTAGCCTGGCCAAGTTGATTATCTTCAAAGCAGGGTAAGTTTCAAGAAATTCAAAGCAGGAATTCATCTTCTCAGGAAGTTTTGACCTAATTCAAGGTCCTGGAGCATACTATAAAAGCACTTTTGGGGTGTTTGGGTGGCTCAGTCAGTTAAGTACCCTAGTCTTGGTTTCAGCTCAGGTCATGATCTCATGGGTTGTGAGGTCAAGCCCTGGTTGATTTGGGCTCAGCAGGTGGTTTGCTAAAGATTCTCTCCCTCTGCCTCTCCCTGCACACAAGCAATCCTGCAATCCAGCGTGCAGGCAAGCATGCACTCCCTTTCTCAAATAAATAAATAAATCTTTGGGAAAAAAAAAGTTTTTTTACTCCATAGTAATCGGATAAAGAATCTAAAAGGCCAATGAAATTAGAAACTGGAAGAAATGGGAATTTAACATTTATTGATCTACTCTGTGTCCCACTAAATAATGCATGTGTGCTTGGCATACCTCTCACTCTCCTTCTTTCCCCTTCTACTATTCTTTTCTCCTCTCAAAGGGGCTACCTTTGTAATCAACTGCTCCCTATTGGACTGTCCAGTGGGACCTTTCAGAAAAGGTAGAAAGAAGGAAGAAATCAGGGTGCTTCTGTCTCCTTTCCCTGCCATGGCAGCTTCTCTAACAATAGCTCCATCTTCCCCATGGATCCAATTCCTGTCATTTGACATCAGCCACTGAGCTTAAGGAACACTACCTTCTCTTTCTCTGTCCAACCAGCAGGAGAGGTGGAGCGGTTTCCTGCTCTTGCTAATTTCTGGAGTGCCTCCCCTTTCCTAATTGTTTTTTCTTTCCAATACCTGTTTAACCAATTTCTGGTATTAACTTCATTTTTAAAAATACGTAGAGTGGTCTCTGGTTTCTGTTTTCCTCTTAGGACCCTGACAAGATACACAACACACACGTATGTTTACATGTGTACATACAGTTTTATTCTGATTCCATCTCCCATATGTTCCAAGGAAAGCATCTTTGGCAAGACTGAGGAAAGCAACACCAACTCTTTTAGGATCATTATGTCATATGGTACAATTAAGTTTACGAAGAGGTCCATATTGATAAGAGAAAGTTTTGACTTACAGTTGCTTTGGTTTGAGTGCCCAGAAGAACGTGCCGCACCCCAGACTTCACCACAGCATCACTGACAGAATCCTCTAAGAGGAGGGAATTGTGGCTGGGGAAAAAGATGAAATCCTCGGGGCACTGGCACTGAGAATGAAGGAGAAACAAGAACACTTCCTCATTCTAGGAAGACCTAAACTCTTATTTATAATCTCACGTTCATCATCTCTCCAGCCCTGTCAGAGAGAGAGGATGTAGGAAACCCAGAATTTGACTTTTACTTGGAGGTTCTCTCCCTCCAAGAATTCCTGGGCTGTTTCTGAGGAATATTAGTACATTCCACAAATCTCTAATGTCAAAATATGATTTTCAACAAGATGAAAATATCACTCACCCAAATAAAGTTAGCAATATCAAATTTACCTCAATAATGAGGGAAACTAGTAAGATGTTCCAAAAATCAATGTATTTATAGTGGCTTAAAGAAAGGGTAGTAGAATAAGAACACTAATTAAAAGATAAAACCTTTAATATTCTGCAGGGCACTAAAACTATAACCTCTGGGGTTCATTTCTTTTTTTTTTTTTAAGATTTTATTTATTTATTTGACAGACAGAGATCACAAGTAGGCAAAGAGGCAGGCAGAGAGAGAGGGGGAAGCAGGCTCCCCACTGAGGAGAGAGCCTGATGTGGGGCTCGATCCCAGGACCCTGGGATCATGACCTGAGCCAAAGGCAGAGGCTTAATCCACTGAGCCACCCAGGCGCCCTAGGGGTTCATTTCTTTTTATGGGACAGAAATCATTTCATCTCTTGAACAAAATTCATTTGCACTGCTATCAAAAATAATTATGCACATCAGCTTCTACAAGTTAATAACAACATTTACAGAGATATAAGATACATAATCATTATAAAAACAGTAAGTCAAGCAAAGGTACTCACCTCTAGAGAATTAGATAACATTTCTGTGAACTTCAGTACCCAGCATGACCCTAAAATGATGCCCAGTAATCTCTTGTGCCTATTTCTATGATTAGGATACCTTTTCTTAACATTTTTTTGAAACCTGAACTGATTCCTGATTTAAGGATGGCCCATCTCTTCTGAAGGTTGCCACTAACTGACCTGAACCCAGCTTTCCCAAAGCTGTCATCCCCTTCTCCCAAAAATGTCACCTCCAGTGTTGATTTCAGCTGTAGTGACCAACCATCTAGGTTCTCCTGGGTCCGGAGAGATTTCCTGGAATATAGGACCTTTAGTAGTAGAACCAGAAAATTCTGGGCAAACCAGGACAAGTTGGTTATCCTAACAAAATCCCATTCCTTAATTGACAAAGAAAAAAAAATGACAGTATAATGTAATGTAAACCAAAATTCTACTGAACTCTCCAGCATATTAGAAGACAGAATTACCAAAACAAAAACAAAAACGAAAACCTCTCAAAACTGGACGTTATACATAACCATTCCAAGAATCCCCTGGCCAAACCATTCTATTATACCTGCTTGTGAACATGTCTACCCTTAGTTCCCAGTATCCTGCCATGTTACATTTAGCTCCTAGACAAATGAGTGTCCTTCAGCAGGACTGTCCTGCTCAGAATTCAGGACCAGAACTCCCTCAAGGACTCCATTAGAAGAGAAAGTGGAGAGTATTTCATTTTGAAAGGGAACAAATTTCAGAGATGTGGCTCCATTTCTTAGTAGGAAAAAATTTTGTTTATAATCCAAAGTAATTTCATCCTATACTAACATCACCCATCACTATACTATATCCCTTCATTTCATAATGTAATATTGACTTACCACAAGAAAAGCCCTACTAAACTGTTTAGATTTCTTCCCCAAAACAAAAGAAACAGTTGATCTCAAAGGCAAATTCAAGATTCTTCATTTATAGAAACAAAAAAATGCTTGCAAATTTGAAATTGTAGTGTTTTCCCTTCTTATAATACATAGTATTTTATGTTTTTCAAAGATGGCTGCAATAACACATCCCACCCAACAAACTCTTTCACAATATGTCATTGGCAGCTCTCCACCAAGAGGTGGGATCTTTGTGTCTTTCCCTTGAACATGAGTGGGCTTTGAAATACATCCAGAATAATGCTTGGTATTATACAAATTATGTCATAATTTGTATAGGTCATAATTTGATACCTATCATCCCCAAAACAAAAAAAAGCAAACAGTATATATGTACATATATGCATATGTATATGTGTATGCATATATATATGTATGTATATGTATACAGAACAATTTTTAAATTGTGACCAGGGAGGGGGCACCCTGGGAGGCTCAAGTCATCAAGCATCTGTCTTCAGCTCAGGTCATGATCCCAGGGTCCTGGGATGGAGCTCCTCATCGGGCTCCCTGCTATGCCGGAAGCCTGCTACTCCCTCTCCCACTCCCCTTGCTTGTGTTCCCTCTCTTGCTATGTCTTTCTCTGTCAAATAAATAAGAAAATCTTTAAAAATTAAAAAAATACATTGTGACCAGGGATACATAACAAGCTAAAAAAAACGTGTTCACATACAGAGGTAGATAGCAATGACAGATTCCTTTCTTCTTATCATCCTTAATTATTTCTAATGATCTATCAGCTGAAAACTCAATTAAGTCCTTCTTCAATTTTGTTGAAAGTAAAGAATTAAAAATCACCAGACTTGCAGAAAAACATAATTCAACTCATTACTGTCACTCACCATTTCAACACTGACAACTCTGTTTCAGATAGTCCCTTTACTTGGTACTGAAGAATTTCTACATTCCGTGAAAGCAGCAGAGTAAGACTCTGGATGGGTAAGAGATGCACCTTATTTTAAAGCGTGGGAAAACATAGTTGTGAAAAGAGAGAAGAAAAGAGGCATGACGTCTCCAACATGATCCTTTCCCAGCCACAAGTTCTTAGGCATAATGCATGTGGGCTTCAGGATCAAGAAAGGAATTCCCTTAAAACTGTCCCTACCCTTTAAAATGTTCATGTACCAGGCTTAGGCCACCATATTAACTCATTTTATTCTTAGAACACCACCATGAAGTAGCTACTATTAACCCGTTTATAGAGGAGAATATTTGGACAAAGAGATGTAGTATCACTTGTCCAAGGTTGACTTACCAACCAGCACAATCAGAATTCATGTTCAAGTTATCTCTAAGGCCCACGTTCTTAGGCACTATCCTGTATACCTCTTATACATACTGTAAATTCAAATATAAACATATATACACCATCTTGCTTTGAAGTCCCATATTAGAAAAAAAACAGTAGGGAGGTAAAAATAAATGTTAAATGAGAATAAAGGAAATTACTTATGACCTTCAAAGATGACTTGTTCTAACTGAAGGTTGCCGGGGGGAGGAGGGTAGAGAGAGGGTGGTAGGGTTATGGACATTGGGGAGGGTATGTGCTATAGTGAGTGCTGTGAAGTGTGTAAACCTGACTGTTCACAGACCTGTACCCCTGGGGCTAATAATACATTATATGTTAATTTAAAAAATTACTTGTTCTAAATGTTTAATACTATGTATTTAATATTTATTTAATTCGCTAGAAATTTATAACCAATAGAAGAATTACATCATTAGGTTTCATTTTCTCTTTTCATCTAGTGTTACCATTTGGTAATCATTTTTAGATCCTACAGTTCATCCACTTATAAAATCTTCATGGCACCAGGAAGAAGCAGTCAGGAAGGAAAACATAAACACAAATCAGCATCTCTCTATTCTAGTTCTTGTTCTAAAATCTCATTTGTCCTACTGTCTCGAGAGCAGAAATAAAGAAAATGTGCAGTTAGTGTCTTTGGGAGATATGAATCCCTGAATCAATGTTACTGCAGATCTTGGAAGATTTTTTTTTTTCCCCTCTTCTGCTCACAAGAAAAGGAATAGATCGGCTCCTTGCCATTTGTCTCTCTCAAATAAAGAAAAACCATTTTACTTACATTTCACCAGCTCTAATTTATTGCTTTTTCTTAACAATCTCCCAACAAAAGTTTTTGTTAGCTACTTCAGAAAGAATCCATTTAAGTTGTCAATAATCCTTAGAATAGAATATTTGAGTAGTTAATTAAACTAAGTTCCCAGGGAGCGTATTTTTTTTTTCCTGCATGACAATAAAAGACAAGCTGGCTTTTGGAATTGTGATCTTCAGTTTCATGCTTCCATTAATTTCTGAATCTGTGTTTTGATTCATGAATTTTTAAGAGGATGTTGATCGAAAGAAACCAGAACCTTGCCTGAAACCATGCCATAAATCTACAGTATTCCACAGCAAAAAAAAAAAAAAAAAGAAAAGAAAAGAAAGAAAGAAAAAAAAAAAACACCTCTGGGGAAATCTTCTTACTGCAAGTAATATTAACCTTGAGCTTCAGAAAACTGAATTTTCAACAGTCTCGAGGACAGTTGATTTAGCCACAGTCTATTGCATTTCAATAGTGATTCAACAGGCGATTGCAAAAATTTGTTAGAAATCAGTTCTCACTTAGAGTTCCAATAAAGACCCACTTGTCTGAAATGATGGGGAAAAAATGTATACTAATGGCATGAGCCACAGACTAGGAGGTACTGCTGTACATTCTGCCTGTTCTCAGGACATTTCAGGCCATATCCATGCTTGGACAAAGGGAGGGAAGGAGGGAAGGTGGGAAAGAGTGGAACATTTTGAGCTGGAAGTGGGGAAATGTTGTTAAAATTGAGTGAGTTACATGTAGAAAGAATTCGGCTCGTTATTGTGTTACTTTCAGATTTGAGGTATGTTTGCTCACTAACATGTCCAAAAGAGCAATAAGTCTCTCTGACTGCAGACAATGTAAAGAGAAACTTTTCTTTATTACATTTCTTTTTTTTTGGTCTTTTTATGTTTATAACTTTGTCCTAGATTGTTACAGTATTAATCTTGTCAGTCAAAATTCCTGCCCTCCTAACGTAAATATTTAACATCTCTGAACCTCCCTTCCTTTATTTGTACAACGTGGAGAATAATCCTTAATTCTGTCCTAGGTATAAATTAAAATTAAATGTATTAAATCCTACTGCAGTGCAAACACACTGTAGGTGCAAACACACTTGGTAAATGATGAAAATGATGGTCATTGTTAAGGTCAACTTGGAATTTATAGGCAAAGAACCTCATTGAGTCCATAACACACAAAGTTGAAATTCATAATGTGTTATTATCCCAGGGGCAGAGTACTCCTTGTTCAAGTTATTCATAAGCTATATCACACACAAGCCCATGTGCAGGTAAGCGTTGTTCTTTTGTGAAGGGAAAAAAGGTAGTTCTACTCTCCCACCTTGCCAATTCTCCACTACATGCATTCTTGTGCATGCACAGATCCTCAGAACCAGGGCGACCTCCCTGACTATAAAGATCGGAATGATGGCATGATTAAGGCAACGTTTAGGAGTACTTCAGTAAATCAAATCCAGGAATAGTAGGTAGAGGGAAGAATTGTAACAGACTGAGTTTTACAAGACCTGAAAGCAAAGGAAACAAAGGAAACTTGGTTGGGAGTTCAGGAGAGGCATATCAGTAGTATCAACACTTCAGATCTAAAGGGTTTCTTTGGCTCTAAAATCCTAGAATTAAAAATACCATCTGAGCGGCGCCTGGGTGGCTCAGCGGGTTAAGCCCCTGCCTTCGGCTCAGGTCATGATCCCAGGGTCCTTGGATCGAGCCCCACATGGGGCTCTCTGCTCAGCAGGGAGCCTGCTTCCCTCTATCTCTCTGCCTGCCTCTCTGCCTACTTGTGATTTCTGTCGGTCAAATAAATAAATAAAATCTTTTTAAAAAATACCATTTGAAATTAGTGATATTTCTTCTGGCTACTGGCTTCTAGTACAGGCTCTGCTGAGTTTGGAGAATTTACCAAATGGTAATACTGTCACTCAGAGGGGTTGATATGAGCTCAGGTTGGAGAAGGACTAGAAGATTCTGATCAAATGTCAGTGCTCATCAGGATCAGGTCTTCCAAGTCTTTGTGAGTCTGTGTTAGTTTTCTAAGGCTGTTGTAACAAAGTAGCACAAACTGGATGGATTAAGCAACAGAGATGATTGTCTCACAGTGCTGGAGACTAGAAATCCAAGAACTAAAAGTCTGTCAGCGGACTTAGTTCCTTCTGAAGGTTATAGAAAAGAATTGATCCTACCACTCTCCCTTAGCTTCTGGTGGTTTGCTGACAATCTCTGGCTTTTTCCACCTTGTATGGAAGCCTCCACCCAACCTCTGCCTTCATTTTAACACAGCATTGTCCTTGTGAGCATGTCTGTGTCTAAATGTCCCATTTTCATAATGGCTGCAATCATATTCAATTAGGGACCACACTATGGCAATATGACCTCATCAGAACTAATTACAGCCACGATGACTCTATTCTCTCTAAGGTTACATTCTACGGCACCAAGCATTAGGACTTCAACATATAAATTTTGAGGACATAAAATTCAACCCTTAACGGGATCCCTGTAATTATCACTTATTACTATAGTCTCCTAGACAAACCCATGCCGTTACAGAGAAGGAGTGAAAGTCCACTAAAGTAGGAATATGTGTGTGAGTATACTGCAGACAGCCTGTACTGGTTTATTTTTTCAGTGTGGTGAACTAGTCAAAATAATAGGGGATTCCCTGGAGAAAAGAGACCCAAGGGTTGGGAGACAATCCTCCGTGGGTCTTTCTCATTACTCTATATTTTCTGTGAAGTGAACAAATTGAAGAGTTTAAAGGTTAAGGAGTTTTAACATGTTAAGGATTTAGAAACATGATTCTAGAGACCTGATGCTAACTATTTTACGTAGATGGTTTAAAAAGTACCTAATTTTAAAATAAAGTCAAATTATTTTTCTATGGCTACTTATTTGCAATTGATCCCCAAATATATATTATGAAAAGTCAAAAACAGTGATTTACTTAAAGAATGAAGAAAAGGCAATGAAATTCTTGGCAGCAAATAACAGAATTAAAGTGACAATCAAAGATTCATCAGGTAATTGGCAGAGTTCAGATAAAAATAGGAACATTTAGTATTATCTAGGGAAAGACCGATAAATTAGGATGAATAATGATCTTTTAAATGAGGGGATTAAATTTGGTATTCTATAAAGATCCTTGTTAAATGGGTATCCAAAAAGGTTCTCCTGGATATGGAATATGGTAAGACTATTCTGCTACTTGGGATTGAAACTCATTAATTTTTTTGTAAAGGTATTCTGCTCCTGCAGAGACTATATGATTGCTTTTAAGAGTTGTTTGGTTTTATAGGTTTAGTTTGGTTTTGCACGAATCTATCAACCCTTCTTTACTTCCATTCCCTATCTTACTATTTTCCAATACATTAAAAGCATTTGTCTTTTGCTCTCCAGCCAAAAGTAACCACATGCTGCCAGTTTTCAGCATTTAGGTAGGTATCACATCCCACTGAACACAGAATTTCCAACCAAAGCAGTCCCTGATTCAGCAGCACTGTCAGAGAACTGCCTTTGCTCCTGGAATGTCAAAGGACATTAACTGACATCTTGTGAAAGAAAAAGTAAACATATGTATATTACCATAAGCTTGACTCTTCCCTCAAGGGAAAAATGAAACATTAAATGTATATATTGAATTTATAGGTCATACT
Source organism: Meles meles (assembly GCF_922984935.1). Taxonomy (NCBI): domain Eukaryota; kingdom Metazoa; phylum Chordata; class Mammalia; order Carnivora; family Mustelidae; genus Meles; species Meles meles. Next base: position 58,100,092 of record NC_060068.1, on the reverse strand, counting down.
AGAAGGGCGGTGTGTGTGTGTGTGTGTGTGTGTGTGTGTGTGTGTGTGTGTGTGTGTGTGTTTTAAATCAAATGCTTTGGTTCTTATAGATCAAAACTTTCTCCCAGAAACTCTATAAAAATACCTTACATTAATCTAAAAGCTTTGACCAATCAACACTGCATTCACAAAATATAGGAGGATTGGCTTCTCTGTTTCCTTTTTAAGTGAACCTAATAGCAGTTTTGTTTTTCTTCCTTTTTAAAAAAATTGTGACTCTTAATTTTTCCAGTCAGTCATGGCATTGTATTAGGGCTGGTTTTCAATAACCGTTAATCCATTTACTCAATAAGCATTCTGAATGAGAGGCAATATAGTGATTAAAAATACGGGTTTGGACACTAATCTCCCTGAATTTGAATTTTGACGCTATCATTAACCACCTCTGCAATGTTTCGGGCCTTGGTTTCCTCAAATGTAAATTAAGGATAACAACACTACTGACTCACAGAGAGGTTGCTGTATTAGAGACATGCATTCTCCCTAGTCTAAAAAGCTATTGCTGGGGCAGTTGGGGAGGGGCTAAGAATAGGACTTAGGTCAGTGCAAGGCTGCAGGGGCTGTGGCCTGGGTAGATCACCTGAGAATCAAGAGTATGTTTGGCACGGGGTGCCTGGGTGGCTCAGTGGTTTGGGCCTCTGCCTTCAGCTTGAGTCATGATCTCAGGGTCCTGGGATCGAGCCCCATATTGGGCTCTCTGCTCAGCAGGGAACCTGCTTCCTTCTCTCTCTCTGCCTGCCTCTCTGCCTACTTGTAATCTCTGTCTGTCAAATAAATAAAATAAAATCTTAAAAAAAAAAAAAAGAATATGTTTGGCAGATAAGGACTGGCATTGTAATGAGAGAGCAGCACATAAACATATGCCAGTACACAAAGACAGAGCTTTATACTATTTTAACTTGAAGTCGCTTACTTTCATTGATCACCTGAAGCAAATTAAGACCCATCATAAATAATTTTTTAAAAAGGTTTTTATTTTGTCCATTTAATGAAGATGATAAATAACGGGAAGGGTATTATTGTTCCTCTTCACTATCTTTGCTTTCTGGGAAAATAAGAAAACAGGGTCCCACAATGTCCATTACAGTCGTCCTTGTCACTAAATATCTTGAAAGGACCTGAAGATTTTGGAATCTCAAACAACTGTGACTTATGATCTACACAGATAGTTTTCCTCCTCTGGCAACTAAATCCTGTTTCTTTGGGGAATTGCATGTCATGTATTTGATATGATTCTAACAATGTGTCAAGCCCAACCAACCCAGACTGGTCAAGTAAATGCTACATGCCTCTGGAAGTAATGATTATTGCAGAAGACACTCAACCCAAGCAGAGCCAATCAGTGCTTTTCTGGAAATTAATATGAACTCTGGATGGTAGGAGCTCTCGTTCTGATTATATACCTTTGGTGTCTCCAGAATCAACATTGACACCACATATGAAAAGCCTGCCTGGGGGCACCTGGGTGGCTCAGCGGGTTAAAGCCTCTGCCTTCAGCTCAGGTCATTATCTCAGGGTCCCCGGGATGAAGCCCTACATCGGGCTCTCTTGTTGGCAGGGAGCCTGCTTCCCACCACCCCCCACCCCCAACCTGCCTCTCTGCCTACTTGTGATCTCTGTCAAATAAATAAATAAAATCTTAAAAAATAAAAAATTATAAAAAATAAAAATGAATAAAAAGCCTGCCTCGGGTGCATGGGTGGCTCAGTCAGTTAAGCATTTGCCTTCAACTCAGGTCATGATCCTAGAGTCCCAGGATCCAGCCCTGCATCAGCCTTCCTGGTCAGCAGGGAGTCTGCTTCTCCCTCTACACCTTACCTACTCATGTACAGTCTCTCTCTCACTCCTTCTGTCTCTCTCTCAAATAAACAAATAAAATCTTTTTTTAAAAAAAAGAAAGAAAGAAAAAGAAAGCCTGACTGAAGGGAAAAATAAACAAGAACAGAGCCAAGAGATGGAGAAAGAAAAAGAAAATGATGTCCTATATAGAATCAAGTCCTAAACCAGCACTAACCATCAGAATTATCAGTTAAAGTTGCCAATAAATTTCATTTTCTTGTTAAGCCAACTTAATGGAACTTCTGACCTTAGCAACCCAAAGATGACATAGATGATCTAGAATATGAAAATTTCGATCAGGACAACCGAACAGACAAACTAGAAGAAACTCAGGCATCTCAGCATTTTATTTGTAGTAGTCCACCTCATGTATCTTGTTAAACATTTCAATAACAAGTTCTACTATACATGTGTACTTAAAAGGGTCTTGGGAGAATCAACAAACAAAAAGCCCCATCCCTAACTGGAATCACCTGTGCTTAGTAAACTCAGTAAGAACTCTAGTTTTGCCACTTCCTAGCTATGTGACCTTCACCAAGTCACCTAACGTCTTTGTGCTTCAGTTTCCTTTCATAAAATGGGTATAATCCTTCCTATCTCAAGGCACCTGGGTGGCTCAGTCAGTTAAGCCGCCAACTCAATTTCAGCTCAGGTCATGATCTCAGGGCTGTGAGATCAAGCCCTGTGGGTCCATGCTCAATGGGGAGTCTGCCTGAGAGTCCCTCTCCCTCTGCCCCTCCCCCTTCTCTTTCTCTCTCTAAAAAAACAAAAAAATAATCATTCCTTTCTCATAAGGCTATTATAAAGATTAAATAGGTTAGTATTTGTAAGAGTCTTAGAGCAGGGCTGGGCATATAATAAACATATAATGTTTACAAAAAAGATGATGCTATTTTTAAGTTGTGGTATAGAACTGCAATACATTTTTATTAAATACATGAATAGAAAGAATAAGCTTCATCAAATTAATGTGTTCACTAACATTTCTGCTAAAAGGTGAATTTTGGATTAATGAAGTTTCTGTAACTCTGTTTCTGACTCTTTCAATTATTACCTGTTTTGTGTACGTTTTTTAGTTACTGAGGTATTCAAAAAATTAACATCCAAATGTGCATACTTAATCTAAGTCGTTTGACAACTAAATTGCTTCCTAAGAACTTAATTTAAGGCAGACTATAGGAACCACTAATTCAATTAAGAGCCAGAAGTCGGTGGAGGTAATTACATTGGTCCTTCCATAGTGAACTCTGACATGGAAAAATGACTTGGCAAGGCCTTGCCCAATTCTCAATAGTAAAATCAATGACAGGAAAGGAGCTACTCACCAAGTTCAGTAAATAAACAGATATTAGTCCACTGCAATTAAGCCTTGATCCATAACTTGTATTTGCAAGTAAATTATAATCTGCGAATTGCAGATCAACTCAGCAATTTTAATATTTACTAAAAATTAAAAAAAAATACAACAACTAAACACTTAGAAGAAGAGGCAGAAAAACCAGCATTGTCCCTTATTAGGTAAGAGATTTTAGTTAAATCATATAATCTCTCTGTGTCTCAAAGTCCTTATGAAGTAAATATAACACTTGGCCTACTCAAAGCAAACAGTCCTGTATTGTTCCACAGAAATCATTTTGATCAGCCTTTTTAAAGACATGTGATGTGATTGCATCTCTTCTACATGACTCTTCTACATGACTTAGCATTTTCCAAGCAATATTCATCAAACACTGCCTGTAGGGGCGCCTGGGTGGCTCAGTGGGTTAAGCCGCTGCCTTCGGCTCAGGTCATGATCTCAGGGTCCTGGGATCGAGTCCCGCATCGGGCTCTCTGCTCAGCAGGGAGCCTGCTTCTCTCTCTCTTTGCCTGCCTCTCTGTCTACTTGTGATCTCTCTCTCTCTCTCTCTGTCAAATAAATAAATAAAAAATAAAAATTAAAAAAAAAAAAACAACACTGCCTGTAGTGGTGCTAAGCAGCTCCTTGCTATGAAACACATAATTATTTTTGTTTTACAATGAGTAAACTGAGACATAATAATGATAAACAATGGGTCCAAAATGACTCACAGAGCAAGTTATGGGGTTCAGATTCAAATCCGGTTGGAACTCAGATGCCCTTTCTCACTACCCTCAGGCCTCACCTCTAACTGCAGCCTTGGCTCTGGGGATCAGGTAAGGGTCTGCCTTGACTCACTGGTGTTGACAACATCTTGCCTCAAGCATCTGCCCCAGGGCCTTCCAATTCTGTGCCCTGAGAGTCCTGCAGGATTCCATTCAGCACACACCCTCACGCCCTTGGGGAGTAAAAACACTGGATAACCCTCAAGGGGAGCAGTAGGAGAGCAAAGGGCAAATGCTTTGTCCTGGGTGCCCTCAGGTAGACAGTGCTGAGGTATTCTACACTTCCCCAGAAGGATGGAACCCTTGTGATCCATGGCAGTGACCTTCTCAGCAACCTAGCTCTGTCTTGGCTTCTGGGCCTCCCTGTTTGAGCTCCCCCTCACTGCTATTATCTGCTTCACGAACTACCACTGACACGCAGATCCTTTTTTTACACTATGCTTTTTAGAAGATCTCAGATTAAGATATGGATTAACAGAAGAATTATAGAAGATCAAGTTCCAACCAAATTAAGAACACTAATATCAGGCACTAATAAACAAAAAAAGAGAGAGAGAGAGAGACAGAGCCTTATTATTTTAGGTGCTATAGACAGAAAGAATTGGCAGAAAGTACTCACAGTTCTGGTCATAGGGGAATGTATTTCACCATCTGGATATTCTTAGGATGGATGGATGGGATAGAGCCTCCTAGGCAAAACCCAGTCTCTACTGGGCTTCCCTATTAATGATCTATTTTGTTTGTACAGAGAATACTCTCCTGGCATACAAGCAGGCCCTCAAAGCATAATTAGATCCAAGCAAAATATTCTCTATACATGCTCCACCACATCTAGACTCACGTAATGCTGCCCGTGCACATACGCAGTCTCCCAGCTCCTAGGAATTAAAATACTCTTCCTTGAGATCCATCTCCTCAGAGGCAGAGCGAGTGGGGAGAAATGGAGCCAGGGTGCAAAGGGACTAGAGTTTCTCTTTGCTCTTCTAAGATCCCATTGGCCCATTGGGATTGCTTTCCTTAGGAAAAAAGTTGACCAAAGTTAGAAATCAAACTGTTTCTCTGATCAGGTCATTCTGGCCAACACAGTATTACTTCCTTCAGGTCTATTTCTTTCTGAATTCTGAACATCTCCTTATCACTCTCTCCACTATTTTCCGAAGGGAGAAAACACCTTAGTCTTGCTCATGGAGATAGTCCCACATTCTTTGTCTTAGGCTCCAAAGTTCAATAATCACAAAGAGAACCATAAGAAATAGTCCACACAGTGCAGTACTATTTTCTATTTAAATTATTATGACGCCAAGGGGTTGTGGGATTCATTATTAGGGTGGTTGCTATTATCAATAAAAGTGCTCAGTAGAATAAAATTAGGATGCACTGTTAATCTCCCTTGCCATCAGGGTTCCATTTGTAAAGCTGGGGTGATAAGATCTACTTCACACAAAGAAGACTAAATGAGAAATCTATACAAGCCTCTTGGTCCAAGGTTTGATATATTCTAGTTAATGAAAATATGTAATAAATATGCAGTCAGTCCTCTCTTTGATATAGAGAAAGAAGAGCCTTTAGTTACTCTGGATTATAGCAATGTGCATAGTATTATTAAAACTAAGTAACAATAGTTATTACTTGTTATTTGTCAAGCACTCCACAAAGCACTTTTCATGTGTTTTACCATTTAATTCTATACTCTATGAATTAGGCACACATATCCCAGTTTTACAGGTATAGAGAAAAGGAGGCAAGAAAAGTACCTAATTTACTAAGGACACACATACAGCCAGAATTCAAATCCCAGGGTCCTGGAATCGAGCCCCGCATCAGGCTCTCTGTCCGGTGGGGAGCCTGCATCCCCCTTCCCAAATAACCAAGTCACTATGCAGCCAGTTATAGGAACTATACATTTCATACACCTTTGTATGGCTTGGCTTCTCTAAGGAAAATAACATTCTGGGTGACTCATCTAACATTCTGGGTGACTCATCTTTGCTCTCTAAGTAGATCTGAGGAGATACACACTCTGCAGAGCTCCTATCCTATTTGCTGTTCTGTGCAAGACACCTGCTAGACGCTGGGCCTTGGTCCACAGGAGCTTCATGGTGATGTTTCACTTACATGAGATCGAATTGCTTGCAACTTTGCTTTGCTCATTGAACAAGCAATGTTCAATTGTAAGCCCAATTTACAAGCCAGCTAGAGCAGTCAGCTAGTATTCCTCAGAATAAACTGGATACTAGGGATAAGTCTTCTAAATACCAAGATCATGATAAAGGGGAGATAATTTAATTTCAGACACCTCGGTTTCTCAGACCAAAGGGATATATTCTAAAAGCTGAAGTTTCTACATCTCCTTAATAATCTAATGCTCATTAACTGATTCCAAGAGTGGTTAGTTTGGTAAATAGTGGCCCTGTGATAGAAGATGATCATGGTATAATTACTCAAGTTTTAATGTCATTTCTGTAGAATCTTGGAACATTTCAAATACATGATGGTAGTTTAGTATTTCTGCTATCACATGTACTTGTTTATCCTTTCAAGAACTTGAAATAAAAAAGTATATCCTTTCTAATTTCTTCAGGAAGCCAGTTAACAGAAGGGAATTCTTTTGGATCGTCTAACCACTTTCATCCTATTAAACTTCTACTTCCTAAAGAAAGATGGTATATGATCTGGAATAACTTAAATTATATAGGAATTACCTTTTGTCAATTCTCAAGAGTCAAAAAGCCCCTAGAGGGGCACCTGAATGGCTCAGTGGGTTAAGCCGCTGCCTTCGGCTCAGGTCATGATCTCAGGGTCCTGGGATCAAGCCCCACATCAGGCTCTCTGCTCAGCAGGGAGCCTGCTTCCCTCTCTCTCTCTCTGCCTGCCTCTCTGCCTACTTGTGATCTCTCTCTGTCAAATAAATAAATAAAATCTTAAAAAAAAAACCCTTAGAACACATCTCTGTTCAGCACAGGCAGCACACTCCGTAACAACAAGGAGGACTGCATAGTCCAGGGAAATGGATCTTCAAAAAGAGGGAGTTGGGAAAGAAGTTTACAGGGTTTGAGAGATGCGTCAAAAAGAGAATGGTGTAAGCGGGATTGGTCAAGTCGTAAACTAGGGAGTTACTGAAGCGTCAATGGTCTCCTCTTTAGAGAATCCCTAAGGAGTTACTATTGGATCAGTCTGTGGTTCCTCCTTGAAATGCGTGGGTCTGAAACACTGGTGTTTTATCTGTTACGGACATCATGGTTTCCCTTATAAGCCAAACTTACCTATTTTGCAGTCACAGCGCAGTGTCCTTTGAGAAGTTGTGGTTGCTGTTCCAGTTCTCAGTTCCACCGTCACAAACGAGCTGACAGCATGGTCATTTTTTACTGTAAACAGAACTAAGTTATAACCAGTCCAGGAGGCCTGCTGATTTTTCAATGGTAAATCATTAACTACATTTCTGATCTCCTCTCTGGATATAGACATTATACTTTCCAAAATACTAATGAAGGAGTAAATTAAGTGATTCCTGATGATGTTTATGCTTCAGAAAGGCCTTTCCTGAGTAACTATCCAATCTAAAGTAAGCTCATTTCCTAAACCCAGGATGTTAGGTTCAAACATGAGTGCACACTCTCTCATTACTCCCATTACTCAGTTGGATTGTCTGTATCGCACTTTTCATCATTTGAAAGTATCTTATTTATTCATCTGGAAAGTAATCTCCACAATGACAGAGTCTCAAGACTATGATCCCAGCACATCAATCAATACCACAAAACAGGTGCCTAATAAATATTTGTTGAATACAATATTGTCGATAATTTTTTTAAGATTTTATTTGTTTATTTATTTATTTGTCAGAGAGAGAGAGAGCACACAAGCAGGCAGAGTGGCAGACAGGGGCAGAGAGAGAAGCAGGCTCCCCACTGAGTAGTGAGCCTGATGTGGGACTCGATCCCAAGACCCTGGATCACGACCCTAGTGGAAGGCAGTGGCTTAACCGACTGAGCCACCCAGGTGTCCCTTGTTGATAATTTATTTTTTTTTAAGATTTTATTTATTTATTTGACAGAGAGATATCACAAGTAGGCAGAGAGGCAGGCAGAGAGAGAGGGGGGAAGCAGGCTCCCCACTGAGCAGAGAGCCCGATGCGGGGCTCGATCCCAGGACCCTGGGATCATGACCTGAGCTGAAGGCAGAGGATTTAACCCCCTGAGCCACCCAGGCAACCCTCTTGTTGATAATTTAATTCATTGATTAGAAAGACTTATTTCAGTGAGTTAATAAACAATCTAATTATACATATTTTATGTAATCTTAAAATATGTTTTAGAAAGCTACATTATCAGTGTTATTATTGAAGAGTATATGGAATATACTTTTTATTTTTAATTTTCATTTTGCTTTCTCTGTAGCTACTAAGGAACCAGAGTAATCTGAGAAGATCTCATGAAGTTATTGAAAATAATTTTCAAATAATTATTTCTAGTTTATCAATTGAAAATTAATTTAATAATTTCTAGTTCAATAGATGAATCATGAATATTTAAGAAATACATTTAAGTTAGATGGAGCCAGAAGCGTCACCAAAATAAAATAATTTTCAAGGCTCATGTGACCTCCAAAGCACATTTATATATTCTGAAGAGTTTCTTCCTGAGGCAATATATAGGCTTTAATAGAACTAGTATTGTAAATGTGAAATTTGAGATGGTTTCTCTAAATCCACATCAAAAGAGAAACAGAACACGAGGGTATGCAGTTGTCAGTTTTCACTTACTTTTTTTTTTTGTCTTCATCGACTTAGGAGAGTAAAAAGAAAGCAAGCTTTCCTTTTTGTCATTCTCTCTCTCTTTTTTAAATTGAATTATAGTTGACAAACAATGTTATGTTAGTTTCGGGTATACAGCATAGTGATTCAACAGTTCTCTACATTTCACAATGCCCGTCATAATTTTGTATGGTGACAGGTGGTAACTATACTTCACTTTTTCTCTTAACTCACAAATTAATTTTCAAAGTAGAATTAGTTATCCAGAGGAGGAAGTATGTTCTTCCTAGACTTTCAGAATAAATTACATTTTTTAACTACTATCTTTTTAAATCTCTTGTGAATCTTAATATTTATTTCCCTCCAGTTTACTAATGTGTATGTCTTTTAAATATCAGCCAACTTTGTGCAAAGATGGCCTTGAATTTCTTATAATTGTTAACTTCTAGATAACACTGCTAGAAATCACCTTTTTCAACAGTTGAGGATTAGTAACAGCTACTGAGAATATCAAATAGATGAACTGGTAATACCACATGTTATATATGACCTAGGTCATCTATACCTCAAAGTCATCTATACCTGGTTCTATACAGATAGAAGCACAGGTTCAAAAATCTGCTTTTAATAATTATTAAGTTAGCCAGATGTAAATTTTATCTTGTTTTTTTTTTCAATCTTTATTTTTAAATTTTTGTGTTGGGACCATATGTGTGTGTGTGTGTGTGTGTGTACCTATATGTGCATATATATATATATGTATTTTTTATTATGTTCAGTTTCACCCCAAAGATACAGATGTAGTGAAAAGAAGGGGCACATGCACTCTGGTGGTCCATGACAGCCAGACTGTGGAAGGAGTCAAATGCCCTTCAGCAGATGAATGGATAAAGATGTGGTCCATATACACAATGAACTATTACTCAGTCATCAGAAATGATGAGTATCCACCATTTGCATTGACAAGGATGGAAATGGAAGGGATTATGCTAAGTGAAGTAAGTCAAGCAGAGTCAGATGTAAATTTTAAAGAATTGCTACTCTGGGGACTTAACTTCATTTTATGTACCCTGACCACTAGCATGACAGCATATTGCTCTGTATGTTGAACAGGAGTATGCTGTAACCACAATCAGAATCAATAACCTTCTATTATGACAACTTTATGTTTCTACCACTCAAATCAGTTCATTGAAATTAGCATACTTTTCCTTCAATGTCATTTAAGATTTGCAAATGTAATTAGTTACATTCAGAAAATTATTTTTTAACTACTCAAAAGTTTTTGTTTTGTTTGTTTTGAGAGAGAGAATGGGAGCAGCTGGGGAAGGGCGGGGGGAGGGGAAAGGAAAGGAGGAGGGAGAGGGAGAGAAAGAATCTTAAGCAGGCTCCACACCCAGGGAGCCCTATGCATAACCCTGGGACCATGACCTGAGCCAAAATCCAGAGTTGGACACTGAACTGACTGAGCCACCCAGGGAACCCTAACTAATCAAAATTTATAAAAAAGATTGAACATGAAGATCATTAACAAGTAGGCTATATACTCTATTTTACCTATAATTATAAAACACATTTTCTATGGTGTTTGCTAGGAAAGTGGCCTCACTAAAAAAAATTTCTTAAAATGTTCATATATTATCTTTTCCATCACACCCAATTAAAAATATCACTATGGGGGTGCCTGGGTGGCTTCGTTGGTTAAGCAACTGCCTTCTGCTCAGGTCATGATCCCAAGGTCCTGGGGTCGAGCCCCATGTCCAGCTCCTTACTCAGCAGAGAGCCTGCTTCTCCATCTCCCGCTGCCTGCTATTCTGCCTGCTTGTGCTTGCTCTCTCTGTGTCAAAGAAAATAAATAAAAATTTTAAAAAATATATCACTATGATAGGAAATTTTGGTTTTTGCCCACCTAGTATTTCTTCTCCCTTCTGTGGTAATAGCACCAAGTTTTTGCTTGTGTGTTCTGGTTCAGACTGTTCCACACCACTCCTTCCCTACTTCGGGGTGGCTGTGTGACCAAGGCTGGCCCAGGGCACATCACCTGACTCAAACAGGAGCAGTAAGAATCTTCACTGACACTGATTTGAAGATATTAAGACTTTCCCCACCAAGATTCTATCTGTCTGGATGTGAATTTGAGCTAGCCACAATCTTCTTCCCTGTTGTAAGAAAAAAACGCCTATCTCTAGAATAAAACCAATGCACAGGTAGAAACAGGAATGAAGACAGAATTCTGATAATGATTTTAACCTCTAATATCTGAAACATATCTCTTCAATCCCAGTAATGTGTGCCAATGAATCTTGTTGCTTTTGTTTACTTTAACTGGTTTGATGTGTGCTTTTAACACAATTTAGTGATTCATGACTAATATAACTTTGTATCCTTAAACACAGTATGGATACAAATTCTCTAGCAAAATCCTTAATTATATTTGAGCTTCATCTGTAAATTCCATTTCTTTTTATACTTGAGTATTTTTAGAATTCATGTGCTAGTAACATTGCGGGGTAACTACACTGGAAAAGTTTTACATCCATACTGTTATAAATTGTAAAGAAAACTTTGGAGAACAGTGTGGAGATTCCTCAAGAAATTAAAAATAGAGCTTCCCTATGACCCTGCAATTGCACTGCTGGGTATTTACCCCAAAGATACAGATGTAGTGAAAAGAAGGGCCATCTGTACCCCAATGTTTATTGCAGCAATGGCCACGGTCGCCAAACTGTTGAAAGAACCAAGATGCCCTTCAATGGACGAATGGATAAGGAAGATGTGATCCATATACACGATGGAGTATTATGCCTCCATCAGAAAGGATGAATACCCAACTTTTGTATCAACATGGACGGGACTGGAAGAGATTATGCTGAGCGAAATAAGTCAAGCAGAGAGAGTCAAGTATCATATGGTCTCACTTATTTGCGGAGCATAACAAATAACCTGGAGGACATGGGGAGATGGAGAGGAGAAGGGAGTTGAGGGAAATTGGAAGGGGAGATGAACCATGGGAGACTATGGACTCTGAAAAACAACCTGAGGGTTTTGAAGGGGTGGGGGGGTGGGAGGTTGAAGAAGCAGGTGGTGGGTAATAGGGAGGGCACGTATTGCATGGAGCACTGGGTGTGGTGCAAAAACAATGAATGCTGTTACGCTGAAAATAAACAAATAAAAAAATTATAAAGAAAAAATATATTAACTTTAATGTTTAACCAGTTGGTTATTATTCTTAATTTCGTCCCTAGTGTGCCTTATTTTGTTCTGTGTAAAGTAATCAGTTGCTATCTTACTATTTGTTTCTGTTATACTTCTCCATCATTAGATTTTTCTGTTTTTCTACCCAGATCTTTATGATGTAGAATAAATACCGAATTATTGAAAATCTTCTTCTGCTGCTTATCTCCTTCCACATATAACTTCCAGTCCTTTATCTGGGTCCCTTCATCTCCATGGAATCCTTAAACCAGGTTGGGCAGAACTACATTACACTAAGCAGTGAAGAGGAGGCGGGAATCAGTGGGTCTAGGTCACGGGCAGGGGAAAATTTAAGCTCCCTAAAGCCCAAACTGAGGAAGAATGAAAAGAGAGTTACTGGCTGATTGCCCCTCCTGGGCTCTCTGGTGGGAACAAATGTTCACAACTAGATCTAACACAGTTAAACTTCCCTACCTGATTGTAGTTGGTATGCCTTACCACACGGGTAAGCACTGTGGAGAGATGGGGTGTGAATTATCTCCCAGAAGAAAGGATAAACGGCCAGGCAAAACACCTGATTAACTGCACAGAGTCTGCCAGGCTGTATCTCCTGGGCAAGGAAAACAACAGGCCAACAGGGGCTGCCCAGCTCTTATTTTCAAAACAAGATCATTAAAAATGTTTACTGAATGGCCAGTAGGCATTATTTTAGATAGTCTACATATTATGCCCTAAACCAAATAATACTGTACCTTGTAACCAATTATCTGGGCAAACTATGGAACTTAAAGATTAACATAGTCCTTTTTCATCCCGCCACAGGAATGCTGATGCAAGCAAAGTAAATTTATGGAATGGTTAATGTTCCTCACCAGGACTCAGAAGAGAATAATAGGAGATTTTACCAAGTCCTCTTGCATTTCGTGATTTTCATTACACTGCAAATTGTGCCTCAAGGGAGTAATTTTTGATGAGGCTATTGTTGTGTAAGTTTTACTGTTTTGTTTTTTCAAAGCACAAGTCTGTAGAACAGGAAACGAGAAGACCTGTAGGAAGTTGAGGTGAGATACCCAGATGAAGCCTTATGACCTCAATGACCTCTTCAGTTTGACCTAACTGAAATAGCTATCATGGATCATCAACTATGAAAAACAAAAACAAAAACAGATAAGACTGCCTAGAATATCAGAAAAGAAAGCAAAAATAAAACCACAACAAATGTATACTTTTAAGATCCTTTTAAGTTAGAATTCAGCTTGAAGAATTTCACCTAGATATTTCTGAAATTATAGTATAATATAACTTCCATCTCCTCCATTTGTCACTGTATTTTTTTTTTTTGTCTGGCACTCACCACTTAGAATCTGCATTCCTTGCCCAGACAGTACTTGCTAGGCCATTGGAAAACTAAAATGCATGATCCATATGGAAAAACAAAGCAACAACAGGTAATAGAAAGAACATAAAGGAAAAGAAATACTATCTGTGGCTCTATATATCTGATTCAATGGAATGAATGAGAATTAGAGTTTTGACAAGTGATGTTATACTTACATCCAAAATTTAGCTACTTGCCTGAAAATAACCTCTCACTTCAGTCAGCCAAACAGTTGGTTTATTTTTAAATAAAAAGGGGTTTCCCTCAATGTGGTTTTAATTTGAATCTCCCTGATGGCTAGTGATGATGAACATTTTTTCATGTGTCTGATAGCCATTTGTATGTCTTCATTGGAGAAGTGTCTGTTCATATCTTCTGCCCATTTTACACCAGTTAGAATGGCCAAAATTAGCAAGACAGGAAACAACATGTGTTGGAGAGGATGGGGAGAAAGGGGAACCCTCTTACACTGTTGGTGGGAATGCAAGTTGGTGCAGCCACTTTGGAGAACAGTGTGGAGATTCCTCAAGATATTAAAAATAGAGCTTCCCTATGACCCTGCAATTGCACTGCTGGGTATTTACCCCAAAGATACAGATGGCCCTTCTTTTCACTACATCTGTATCTTTGGGGTAAATACCCAGCTTGTTCAGCTGAACTGATGAACAATTTTGGTTAAAAATAATCAAATCACACTATATGTACAAAGCTGTCCTAATTGCTTTATAATCTTAACACTTCACCCATGTTCCTAGGACAATGTCTAAAATGGTTGTTTCCCCAGAAATACTTTTTCAATATTGGCAGAAAGACTTCAAGGTGCATCAAACAGTGCCTGGCCAGTAACAAGACCCATTCCAAATATTAGTGAGGAATAAACATCAAGACTTATTTTAAGTTCCAGAATGTAACAGACCAAATTTAATTACAGTATCATATTTACAATATTTAAAGAGTTTCAAAATAGTAATCACTTAATAATTCATTACAATCAGATCATTTAGAATGAGAAAGAAATTATTAAAGAGCACATTCAGTAAGGAGACCAGGAACCCCTGTAAAATGACTACATATGTGTCAAGTGTAACAGGAATCGCTCATGAAACAGTTCCGTTCACAATGAGCTCACACCCAGCTAGTGCTTGAGAAAGTGCTTCACAGCTTTATTGCCTAGTCTGCCTGGTTTAGACTATCTAAACGTTTTTTAGCACTTTCATGTGTGACTTTTGGAAACCACAATAAAGTGATATTTATAGCAAGAAACCTTCATATCTTCAATTTTACAACCTTTTTCTTTAATAAATTTCAACTGAATTATAGCTGTATAATTTATAGCTTTGTGTTAGATTCCAATCTTTCTTCAAAAAAGCCTTAGTCATGAAGTTAGAGAACTGACTTCTTCAGGTTCTTGGTATAGATCTGGTTTCCTTTTATCTCTTGTTCTAGCTTTGAAACATAGTGCCCTCTTCTGGAGAACCCTAACTGGATCATGACCGCTGAGCCATCTTGCTCCTATCAATACAGAGAAATTCCGGTCTCTGTCAGCTACCAAGCAGAGTTTAGGGTATTTGCTTCAACCAGAAAGAGTTTACCAATTGCCCAAGAACTTCTTATCTATTTCTGCCCCTATAACACAAATCTGTGCAAGTAAGAGCTTTTCTTTAGATAAAAATTATCCTACTCAACCCACTGAAGCTGATGCCCTTCCTCTCCCACTGGCAGGAAAAAGCAGATGATGATTCTGATGACCAAGCAGACATAAATAAAAGGAAAAGTCATATTTAGCAAGATAAATTTAAACATAAAACTTTAGGAACATGCTGATTACCTCTAAAACCCTGCACCATAAAACATGTGCAGAAAACTCAATCTCTTTAACAGCATCATCTTTATTTGCACATTGATTTGTAGAATCATCAGAAAATCTGGAGCTGAGGAAGCAGAACGGGGACTGCTATGGTTCTGTGTTGTGTCTCAGTCTGAACGTGGTCTGAGTGAGTTAAAGGAAGTGGAAGTAAGAGTCAGACCTGAACCTCTGAATGACTTTCGTTAAACCACTTAACTTCAACATACATCCGTTTCTTCATTTTTAAGCTGTGGAAAGCAAGTTTTGCCTCTTACGTTATTAGAATGTTGTAAGGGTGTTGTAATGAAATGCGCATTGAGTTCCTTTGAGTGAAGAAATTGGTAAGACATAAATTCATTAGGCTACAATTCCTTTCCATCAGAAGAGCTAAAACAGGATATAGTTGTGACTAAGCCACAGTTCCTAAGGGCAGAGATCACCAAGGTAGCCACATAAGAACCATGGGTCTACAGCATATTAAAAGCCATTTCTTGTTTTTATATGGATTTTTTCCACAAAATGGACACAAACTTATTAAATAGGGTAAATGTTTATGGTTAAAATCTCCCATATTTTGTAGCTAACCTTAATATATGCTTAATGGGAAGTTTCTTCTGTAATAGGTTATAGAAATTATTCTCTAAAAGCTTAAAATTGAATCTTTATATTTAGTTATTTTAAGAGTTGAATCAAAACTGTACCAAGTAGTTTTATGTAAATTGACATAGGGTAGAAAAGAAATATTCCAAAAATTAATTAAGGTTACATTTCTTAATATGCTCTAGATACTAGATATGGTTCTGTAAAATGAAGTGTAGACAATATTCAACACTTTAAGCAAGATATTTTCAACAACATGAGAAACAATTTAGCCTTTGAATACTTCAGGCCACAGTGGGAATGACATCATGATCTTGGCCAGTACTGCTCTTTGGGGACCCACGCTGCTAGGAGACATGAGAAACCTGAAGCTTTCCAACCATTTGGGATGACCATTCTAAATTAAGCGTAAAAACAGTTCTTGATTGAAGCAAGTCTTAGAAAAACAGTAGAACATCTGGACACCGATAAGAGTATGTTCAGACCCAAGAACGGCTTTCCAAAGACTCATAGTAATGATTTTCTCTCTCAAATCCAATATTTATATGTGGGAATTTTGTGTGTGTTCCTCTTGGAAAGTATGTAATCCCATTTATAAAACCTATTGAATATTTTAAAAATCTTCTGGTGAACAGAATAACAAATGCTTTGGTTCTTCAAAGATATCTTCTAAAATGTACGTTTCACAGCCCATAGAAGAAAAACAACGACATGGTCCCAAATGAACAAACTCCATGATATCTGTTACTACCCAAACGTTTCTGCCTTCTATGTGTAATTGAGTGTATCTGTCCATTTAAGAAAATATTCTCTGTTCATTGAATCAAAGAGCTTTTTGTTAAATGAATGAGAGAAGTACATTGAAACTGTATTTCTAGTTCTTAACATTGCCAGTTTAGAATAACTTAAAGCCTTCTTTACAATTTTTTAAAAACATTTTTTTACCTTCCAACTACATTCAGCTTCTTATAATAAGTACTAAAAGTACTTGGTGCCTTGCATGCTGTAGTAAATGTTTGTATTCAAACTCATTCTACTAAGCTAATTGAAAATACTGAATTTTCAAAGTAATTTAAGGATCTTTATGATAATGTGCAAAGGGAAATTTTATCCCTCTTCTAAATTCACATAGGTTTCTCCTATAATTACACATTTGAAATGAAACACAAAGTTTATGTAAATGAATTTTTATCAAGTAATTAATTTTTGAGAACCAATATAGCTACAATTGCACCACTGTTTGTACAATGCAATTTCTTCTTTCATACTTTTTATTTGTTGTTTTTACTTTTACGTACTGTTATGTCATTCCCAGAATATATGGGAACTCCTAGAAGATAAGAACTATGCCTCATACTCATCTTTGCATCTGTTGGGCTTCATATTATATCTGACACATGTTAAATGCCGAATTAAAGTTTAAAGCATAAAAAAATAAACTAGTAAAGGCAGAGCACTACATAACCATCTCCCCATATATTCATTTTATAAATTCATACTACTACTAACATACAAAATGAAAATAAAAGTTTTTATTTAGAAGCCCAAGACTTTCTTGCCTTATCAGCATTCTATTCCAACTTAACATTTTATCTTCAAGAAAACAATTTTTTTTTATTCAGTGTCTGGAATTTACACAAGATTATATAGCATTTCCCACCCATTTCCTTCTTTTAATAGTAAGTGGCACAAAAAAGAAATGGTAACTATAGGCATGATGGAGACATTAGCTTATGCTAATATGGTCATCCTTTCACAATATAAAAGTGTATGGAAACAACACGCCTTAAACGTACACAATGTTATATGTGAATACATCTCAATAAATCTTGAAAAAGAATAACATATTTCTTTTCAAATTTATGGAAATATAAAGTAGAATAAAAGTAGCCAGGGGTTGGGGAGAGGAGGAGCTGGGGAGTTTATGTTTAATACATGCAGGTTTCAGTTTGGAATGAAGGAGAGCTCTGGAGACAGAAAGACATGATAGTTGTAGAACAGTGTGAATGTACTTAATGCAGGTGAAGTACACTTACAAATAGTGAAAATAGTAAATTTTACGTTATGTATATTTTACCACAATGAAAAATTGATTTGTGTGATTTTTTTAAAGAAAAAAAAAACAGCATGCCAAAAGATTTTATTTCATACATTTGATTGTTTTTTGTAATTTCCTTGCCTTGAACTCATAAACTACCACACAGAAATAAGATTCAAAATAATAAGAATGTCTAAATAAAATATAGGGTAAAAACTGGCATGCTCTAATTCTTCCAAATCAAATGTAGATTGTGTGTTTCCTTCCATATATACACTAGGTGGAGCCATTTGTTTAAACTGGTTGTAGGAAAAGAAGGCGCACGGAGCAATGTTTAATTTTATAAGAAACTGCAAAAATGTTTTTCCAAAATAACTATACCATTTTGCATCCTCGCCAATAAAATACGGAAGTTCAATTAATTGTTCCATATTCTTATTAGCACTCGGCCACTATTTTAGCTATTCTAGTGGTATCTCACTGTGATTTCAGTTTGCCTTTCTTTAATGACTAATGACTTTGAGCATTTTCTAATATGCTTATTTGACTGGTTTATATCTTTTTCACTGAAGTGTCCATTCAGATCTTTGCCCAACATTTTATGAGGTTTTTTTTTTAAGATTTTATTTATTTATTTGACAGAGAGATCATAAGTAGGCAGAGAGGCAGGCAGAGAGAGAGGAGGAAGCAGGCTCCCTGTTGAGCAGAGAGCCTGATGTGGGGCTCGATCCCAGGACCTGAGATCATGACCTGAGCGGAAGGCAGAGGCTTAACCCACTGAGCCACCCAGGTGTCCCCGTTTTTTGAGTTTGTTGTTGGTTTTGTTAGTGTCGAACTGTGAGAGGTCTTTACGTTACCCTCCAGCAATCTTACATCTTTCCATCTATCTAAGATAAATGAAAACTTGTGTCCACACAAAGGTCAGTATATAAATGTTCACATCAGCTTTATTTACATTTACCAAAGCTGAAAAGAACCCAGCAACTGGTGACTGGCTGAATAAACCTGTGTAACTGTACAATGGAATAGCACTTGGCAGGAAGAAAGAATGAACTACTCATGCATGCAACCACATAGATGAACGTTAAAAGTGAAAGAAGCTGAGTGAGAGATTCCAGACACCAAAATGCTACGTACATTGGGCTTCCATTCATATGACATTCTTGAAAAAGGAAAACTACAGCAACAGAAATTGGATCAGTAGTTGCTGGGAAGAAAGGGAGTGGGGTGAAAGGACTAAATGCAAGTGAGTAGAAGTAAATCTTTTAGAGAGATTAAAGTACTCCCAACCTTGTTTTCAGTAGTGGTTATACAATGGTGACATTTGTTAAAAGCCATTGAATACATACCTAAAGATGCTGACTTTTACTGTTCATATCCTTTGTCCAAGTATTAGTAAGTTTTTATTTTCTTAATACTAAATATTTTAATACTCAATTTACCTGACCTTAAAAATGTGCCCATGAGAAGGCAATAATGATCATGAACACTGAACAATTCTGGCAGGTTTTGTAAAATTCTCTGTTAATGTGCAAATCTGAACTTTTGTTTCTCTGTGTAGCCGTATTTTAAAAGTATGCGTGGATACATTCTAAAAAAAAAAGTATTTATTTAAGAGACTCAAAGACATTAATTTGATGAATTTTTTTTTTTTTTTGGTAAGGAGCAGTCCAAATGTCAACTGGGAAATAACATAATAGGACATCCTGGTGATCTATACAAATCAAGTAACCATACATATTGTTCTTTCATAACTCACCACTCTCACATATGCCTAGAAATTATTTTACTACTAAATATGAGAAGTCAAATAAGTATTTTCTTAGAGAGAAGAGCATTCTGAGATATAAACATACACCATCTACTTGGAAGTTACTTAATATACTTAAACTTTACTATTATAGCCTTATATCTATAAGTAAAATAAATCTCATCTTTAAAGATATTCTATAGAAATCTCCATCTGTACTTCACTTGGAATAACTAGACTTGGATTTTCTAGAGGGATGACATCCAATACACCTGAAAAAAATCATGTTTTGGTTGGCATTTTTAGAAATTTATTTGGTGAAGTATCATATTTAATCCATATGATGAGAAAAGTCAGAATTTTGTAGCCTATGTGGTGGTCAAGAAGAGAGACTGGCAGAAAAGCCTCAACAACGTTACAGAATATGAAATTATTTTTGAGTGAATTTGTCCTTGGGAATTGTACTAGAATTGTAGTCTTTAGCTCCATAGAGGGCAAAACTGGATTAAAGTCGGCTCATAGTTAAAAAAATAACAGAATGCCAGCATGCCTCTGAGTCCTCCTGGTCACTTTCTTCCTCTTGGCTCTCTGTGAAGAATGCCTAACACACCAAAGAAATCAGGTTTCACATAAAAGACTTCGAAGGAGCCATCACAAATGTCCAAAAAACTAAAGGAAAGCATGATTAAAGAAGTAAAGGAAGGTATAATGACAGTGTTCCATCAAATAAAGACCATCAATAAGAAGACAAATATAACAAAAAAGAACCAAATGGAAATTGTGGAGTCAAAAAGTATATGTTAAATCTAATATTTGGTCATGCTCACAGTTTCTGCTGTCTTGGGGTTTGTTTGTTTCTAGTCCCTTTGCATGTCTTATAATTTGAGGGAAACTGAAAATTTACATAATATTGTAGAAACTTCTGGGTACTGGTTATCCCCCTCCCAGGGCATTTTTTAAATTATTATTATTTTATATATTATTTGTTTCAAGAGTACAAGTCTGTGATTCATCAGTCTTACACAATTCACAGTACTCACCATAGCAATACCTTGTTCAATGTCCATCATCCAGCCACCCCTCCCTTTCACCCCCTTTCACTCCAGCAACACTGTTTGTTTCCTGAGATTAAGAGTCTGTTATGGTTTGTCTCCCTCCTGGTTTCATCCCATTTCATTTTTTCTTCTCTTCCCCCATAATCCTCTGCCTTGTTTCTCAAATTCCACATATCAGTGAAATCATACAATAACTGTCTTTCTCTGATTGACTTAGTTCACTTAGCAACATCATTAGTCTAATTCCATCCATGTTGTTGCAAAAGGCAAGATTTCAATTTTTGATGGCTGCATAATATTCCATTGTAATTCCATTGTGTGTATATATATATATATCCCATCTCCTTTATCCATTCATCTGTCTATGGACAGCTAGGCTCTTTTCATCATTTGGTTATTGTGGACATTGCTGCTATAAACATTCAGGTGCACATGCCCCTTCGGATCACTGCATTTGTATCTTTAGGGTAAATACCCATTAATATAATTGCTGAGTCATAGGGTAGTTCTATTTTTAAATTTTTTGAGAAACTTCCATACTGTTTTATAGAGTGGCTGCACCAGCTTGCATTCCTACCAACAGTATAGGAGGTTTCCCCTTTCTCCGCATCCTCACCAACATCTGTTATTTCCTAACTTGTTAATTTTAGCCATTCTGGATGGTGTGAGGTGGTATCTCACTGTGGTTTTGATTTGTATTTCCCTGATGCCAAGTGATGTTGAGCATTTTTTTCATGTGTCTATTGACCATTTGGATGTCTTCTTTGCAGAAATGTCTGTTCATGTCTTCCACCCATTTCTTGATTGGATTATTTGTTCTTTGGGTGCTGAGTTTGTTAAGTTCTTTATAGATTTTGGATACTAGCCCTTTATCTGATATGTAATTTGCAAATATCTTCTCCCAGCTATGTTCACAGATTAGAAGAATAAATGTTATTAAAATATCTATGCTACTTAGAGCAATTTACGCATTGCTACACATAATGCAATCCCTATCAAAATACCATCAACTTTTTTCACAAAAATGGAACAAATAATCCTAAAATTTCTATGGAACCAGAAAAAAACCCTGAATAGCCAGAGGAATGTTGAAAAAGAAAACCAAAGCTGGTGGCATCACAATTCTGGACTTCAAGCCCTATTACAAAGTTGTCATCATCAAGACAGTATGGTACTGGCACAAAAAGAGACACATAGATCAATGGAACAGAATAGAGAGCCCAGAAATAGACCCTCAACTCTATGGTCAACTAATCTTAGACAAAGCAGGAAAGAATATCCAATGGAAAAAAGACAGTCTCTTCAACAAATGGTGTTAGGAAAACTGGACAGCCACATGCAGAAGAATGAAACTGGACCATTTCCTTACACCACACATGAAAATAGACTCAAAATGGATGAAGGACCTCAATGTGAGAAAGGAATCCATCAAAATCCTTGAGGAGAACAAAGGCAGCAACCTCTTTGACCTCAGCCACAGCAACTGCTTCCTAGAAACATTGCCAAAGGCAGGGGAAGTAAGGGCAAAAATGAACTATTGGGACTTCATCAAGATCAAAAGCTTTTGCACAGCAAAGGAAATAGTCAACAAAACCAAAAGTCTCCCCGGGGAATTTTATTGCCATTTTTAAAAATTGGTTTAGTGAAAGTCTGGATTATTTTAGCATAGTCTATTCCCTATGCACACCCCTCCACACATAATACTAAGGTTTGGTTGTTGCTCTTCAGGAAGGCACAGCTTTAGACATACCCACAGCTACCCTAGGATGACAGTAGTATTTATAAGTTTCTCTCCCTTTCTTTCAGTGACCTCACCTAGAAGTTAAACTCCATTAATGGCAAGCTGACTGCTCTGTTGTTTTCAGCAATGCCCCTAGACATCAAGATACCTATGAACTAATCCAATCAAATGGTGGCTCCTCAGAATAAATGGATCCTGGTCAGTGTCTGATATTAGTTATAACCCCAGAAAGTTTCTCCCAGCTATGGTATTCTCTAGTTCTCTCTTACAAACGTGGCATCCAACAGCCTAGGTTGCATCTTCATTATATTCAAGAATCTCCTCCCAGTTGCCTTTTACCAATCTCCAGCATTCTTTAGAGCACTCTTAGGCTTAAACTTCTCCATTAAACTGCTGCAAATGAAGTCAGTTCCTTTGAGAAAAGATTAGGAACTATCTGTTTTATGGCCTGATTCTCCTTTCAGGAAAACTGTCTTAGCCGGGGCTATGGAGCTGGGGTTAGCGAGAGTCTAGTTTAGAGTCTTGGCTGCATCTTCATGAAATCCACAAAGCTCTCAATTGCCTTTTACCACAACCTCCACTGTTGTGAGAGAGTCTTAGATTTGAATTTCTTCATGCAAATGAAGTCAATTCCTTTGGGAAGTGATAAGGGGCTATCCATTTTACAGTCTGCTTCTCTTTTGAGACAAAAATCTGTGAAGCATGGCTTTAGAACTGGGTATAGGGCAAATGGCAAGCCTCTCTGCACATGACCACCCTCTTTGGAAGTTCAACACTCAGTGTAGGGGGCAGCCACAGAGTCTCTCTCAGTTTCTCTCTCCTCATGTGGAACCTCTACCTCATGAGTTAGGGCAAGTAAGTCAATACCATAGTTTTCTCAGGGCTCCATACCCAACATAGAGCCCCCATTTGAAGAAGGGAGTCCCACTTCTCATCAGTGGGACTCCCTCCTGGAACTTAGCCTGAGCAACAGGTAGCTGGGGGCAGGAGGAGAAGCACTGAAGCTCTGTTTCTTCAGGGGAAAAAAGCCCTTTGACAAAGTAGCTGGCCAAGAAGTGGGCCTGTGATCTTCGCTGCAATGGTCTGGAGCAGTTTTTCCACCTTTCAGAGCGGGAGAGAGGAAAGGAGGAAGCACTCTTGGGTCAAATAGCACATACTCTCACCTTTCTTTTATTAATATCCTTGAATAGCTCTTGCTTCATTTGCCATTTGTCCTTAGGGCCATTTCTGAAAACTTTCACTGGCTAGTCTGTCTGTCTGTCTGTCTTTCTCATTGATTTTGATAAGCAGAGCTTTGAACACTGTCATCCAAGAGAATGATGAAATTGTTTATTCATTTCCCACATCTGACTCATCGGCATTGATGTTCAACATAGTGCCATGGTTACAAAAATAAACAGGGCAATATTTTTGTTCTTGTAAACAAATGATCTAACGGAAGGTATGAACAAATAATTACAACTCCATAAGAAAAGCAGGGAAAGTACAGGCAAAGAAGAGAGAAGCAGGTGACATCTAGGGGGTGGAAGTAGAAACAACATGGAAGATGTCATGAAGAGAGGTATAACTGAAAGGTGTCTTGGGAAGTTTTAGCACTGCTGGATTCTTTATCCCTGAAAGCCATCTTAAATAAAATAATGAGTATAATATTAATACCATTAACAACATAATTTGATATAAAAATCATTATGTTCTTAATCGTAAGCTGAATGAAAGCTCTAAGAATTTTTGCTCTATTTATCTGTAATATATAATCTAAGTTAATCACAGAGAACAAGTTCAGCTTCAAATCAGGTTCTCTAGACTCTGACTTCCAATAATTCCAACCTGTTTGTGACCCTTAGCTCTTTTATATAGAAAACTAGAGTCTCCACTCTTTGTGGAGGAGAGGATACAGTTCCATATCATTATGACAAAGTCTCTGAGGAACAAAGGAGTAAGAGACAGGTCTATTTGCTTTCTAGCAGACCATGGTGGTTAGTCTTCCATGGACAGTCCCTGTTCTTGTTTCTTTTTTTCCATAAATATCCTCCCTGTTCTCAAATCACCTCAAGAAAATCAGATGCCTCTCAAACAAACAAACAAAACAATAACAACAACAACAACAAAAAATGGGATTTGTCAAAAAGAAGAAGAAATATAAAACTGAGTCATCCTTAGCCTTACTTCATCCCCTGGGCCAGCACATGAGTTTCTCATTCTGATGTAGGAGGGAGAGTCCATTGGCTTAGCCTCAGTTGGACTGGATGAACAGAAACATTAAAAATTTTATGACTTTGGCTAAAGATCTTGGGGCCACTGAGATTGTATCTGGAAAGCTATAGTAACTATTGGATGCCTAGGTTTCAAAACATAAACTGGTTTTTAATCTATGAAATGAAATTATTCATTCTATTTTTGAAGACTCAATATTCTGTTTCAACAAACTATGTACATATTTATGGCCAACAGCTTTAGTGTTATGACTATGACTGAGCCAATTTACTACATGTTCTCCTGTCCTTTCCTCTCTAACTTTAGCCAAAGCATAGTCATGTCACTGTCTTAACTGATACAAGAAATATTATAAATACTGTTGCATTTAGACATTTAGTCTCTGACAAAGGCATTCCATGTGGTAATAATGCCATATGGCAAGATGAAATGATAGATTTTCTTCACCATATCCATATCCGAAGATAGGTCGACCAGAATTAAATCAGAAAGATGGAGGAGAATGAGGTTGTGGAGTTTCCATAGCATATTAGTTTTTTGGGTTGTTTTTTTTTTTTTTTACTAAGATGTCCTCAAAGATCATAATTCCCTTGAGACTTAGTGACTGACCCTATACAGTCTTCTTGTCAGAAATAACTGAAAAAATGTCAGCCTCCTTTCCAGTGAAGTCTCTCTTTGTCTCATAGGAATCCCAATAATGCTATTGTTGTAGTATCTTCTTTGAATAATGTCAGAACATCAGTGAAATCTTCTGGCACCAGATTTCGAAAAAGACAATATGCTGAACAGTGAGAAATGGAGGAGAGGTGTGATTAATTGTCAAAGGAGAGAGGCATGGGAGCGTAACTCTTTCTTCTGACAGATGCTCCAGCCGATGACACAGAGTCAAGTAATAGCATTGTTATAGAAATTTGGCCAACTGCTTTAGGCACCATCTGCTCATTTTCCCCCAGAAGAGTAATCCTTTTCAAAGAATGAAAGAGAAATTTAAAAGGCTGCTCAGGCACTTTGCAAATTTTCATCAATTTCCAGAACTGTGAGTCACTCAAATGTATTCTGAAGAAAAGTTAACCCCAAATAGGGCAAGTATTCTCAGAGCAGAACCAGACCAGAAAAAAATAAAGTGGAGAGGAAGGGAGGGAGGGAGGAAGGAAAAAAGGAAGGAAGATAGGAAAGAAAAGAGATAAATTTTATTTCAATTCTAAGTGAAGTCTGTCATATCTCTTGCAGTTTCTTTTTGAGTATAAAGTGTGGTCTGAAAAACAAATTACTGAATCAGCTAGAAGCCATGTCTTAAGCTAAACCTTTGTATTTCTGAAATGAACTCCTCTTTCAACTCTCCTTATGACTGAAATATAGGAATATGACTGAAATATAGGAACTCCTTCTGAAGAAGGAGTGAAACTCTTCAGGATTCTCCTGAAGGGAACTCAACCAAGATGGTACCACTGTTTTTTCTACCATATCACCATACATTTTCTCTTTACTGAAGATCTGAAATCTGAAAGCAACTGAAGCAGTTTAACGGTGGTGGTTTGGAGGATGAGTTTTGTTATCAGGTAGATCAGTGTTCAATTCGCAGTTCTACACTTACCAATACAGTATGTAATCTTGGGCAAATTACCAATCTAACCCTCATCTTCTCCATGAGTTGTTGAAAGGTGCCTTTTAGGGTAACCACATTACCCAACTCCAGGGGTGACTCATTCATAGAGCATGCCACATGAATTGTGCCTCTCGCAGTCATGCAATAGGACTGGCCCTGTGCCTAACATATAGTGGGAGTTTAAAAAAGGCAGCTATTAAGAATCTGAAATCTAGTTTTCTTTTGCAAACAAGAATGAGGAAGTTCTACAGTTGTCAGTGTGTACAATGGATAAAAACATGAGCCCCAGAGCCAGACTGTCAGTATTCCAAGAGTGAGTCATGCTGCTTCCTAACCATGTGATCTTAGGCAGTTTACTCTATTTCTTTTTTTTTTTTAAAGATTTTATCTATTTATTTGACAGAGAGAGAGACAGCGAGAGAGGGAATACAAGCAGGAGGGGTGGGAGAGGGAGAAGCAGGCTTCCTGATGAGCAGGGAGCCTTACGTGAGGCTCGATCCCAAGACCCTGGGATCATGACCCGAGCCTAAGGCAGATGCCCAATGACCAAGCCACCCAGGTGCCCCAGTTACTCTATTTCTTGATATCTCAGTTTCTTCTTTAACCAAAGAGGGGCAATAATAGTATTTACCTTTTAGGGTCATTGTTATGTTATGTTATTGTTATAACCCTAATACATATGAAATACTGAAAACAAAAGCTAGTACATAGTAAATACTAAATAAATATTAGTTATAATTATATGTTATATGTGGGAAAGCATCCTAAGTATGTTAAGGTGAAAAAGCAAAGTGACAAATATCTTTAAAAAATAGGGTAATAATATATATATTTAATTTGTGTATACATAAAATTTCTCTGCAAGAATAGCTAAGAAATTAATAGTTATTAGCTATCTGAAGAGCAACTGAGTAGAAGGGGGAGAAGGGAGAGTTGTCATTGTATAGCTCCTCATGCTTTTTGAATTTTGAGCCCTCTGAATATATTATTTAGAAATTATATTTTAAATATAGAATTTAAAATATATTTTAAATTAAAATATATTTTAAATATAGCTATATTATAACTATAATCAGTTTGATATCATTTACCTTATCTAAGACCATTATTATCATAATAAAATATTATTGGGTACCAACTATTGTAAACCATAATATATTGTGTAATACACAAAGGAGATATTGACCCTATCACTCAAGAGTATTGCTATGGACACAGGTAAATATACAGAGGCCTACAACATAAGGAAAAACATCCTGGAAGATGTGTGCAGACCACATTCTGTGGGGTGAGGGAGAGGTCAAAGGACTAAGAGATCACTTCTGGCTTGTGCTATCTGTGAAGCCTTAATGGATGCATATGATTCAAAGACATTCCATGTAGAAGAAAAGGCAGGATTTAATTACCATAAAATGGTACACATGATTGGGAAGTACCAAGAACTGCAAAGAGCAAAAAACAGAGGATATGACTGATGCTAGAATTTAAAAGGGAAACAACTTTATTCACATTTCAACCAAAAATACTTTCTGCTCATTGGAATAAATCCATGTGTGTTGTGGTGGGGGGGGCATTATTTAGGAGTACAGACTGAGTAAGAGAGTTAATCAATCAGCAGAAAGGAGAAACCAGTTAAAAATAGCCAAATTGATTGACTAACTGATCAAGTCTACAATTATAACTTTCAAACATCTGTGTATATAGTATAGCAATTATCAATGGTTGCATTGTCACGGAAGCATAAAGCTTTTAGAATATGAGTTTGTGATTTCAAACAGTTTGCAAAACCTAAAACAATTTAATTGCAAGCCATAGATATATTCCTAATATTTCCTCAAGGTAACTTGGGATTTTCTGTGGTTTCCTCCAAGTACAGAAGCTAAAAACCACCTAATCCTTTTCATTTTTACACGATTGTTGTGATAGTTTTGAGTTAGAAATTACAGAGGATTCGAATTTCATAAACATTTACTTAGTGTCTAAGAGGAACTGAATTTTCACAAACGGTATTTTGTAAACCTTACATGTCTATGAAGACATATTTTAATTCCTACCTTACAAATAGGCAGATTAAGTTTTAGAGGATTATGAATCTAATAACTGGCCGAACTGGGATTAGAATTCAGTTATGTGTGTATATGTGCAAACACATATGCATTTTGTGGGATGCAGAATGAAGAAAAGTAAGGGCCAAGTCAATGGAAATTTTCACACAGCATTACTGCCTCGGGATCCAATTCCAATTAAACTGGAATTAAATTGTTGCACTAGTGGGGAAAACAGTCAGAAGAGATGTACAGTGACATTTATAGACATCTACATATTTCTCTTAGTCAAAAGAAATTAGGATTATCATTTTCTTTTGCCAATTAGGATTATCATTTATCTTTTATATATCTTTGGGGCAGTTATCAATTTATTGCCTCTCAGATCCGAATATCCCCTACGTTATCTGATTCGTGACAATGGCACTAGATCACAGAAGCAAATCTCCTTTGCAGTGAGTACATTAAATTTTTCTTTGTCTTCGTTTTTTTAGAGGACCCTAAAAGGGTATTACAGGGGAAGGGAGATTCTCTTCCTGGTTTGTTTCTTCTTGTAAGTATCATGCGGCAAACAGAAGAAATGGGTGGGGGGACATTCTGGGGACACATGCCCAGAGCATGGAGCAACTTGGTGAACTCACAGTTCCAACCCCAGTCCAGTGAGCACCCTGCTGAGACCCTCCTGACACAGATATCAATTTCTTGAAGCAATGTTTACCTTTTGGCATTTGAAAATGAGAAATGTTTAGGATTTCTGTCCAATCTTGCATGATGTTGATAGCCAGGATGTTATGAAAGCCTCACTAATGGATTTATCTAGAAGGTGACATCGCTTTCAAATATTCTAATTTCACTTATCTCTTTAATTGGTCACATCATCAATACAAACTTACCTGTTTTGTCAGCTGAGAGGAAGAAAAATGATCACAGACTTCAGAGTATGATGACGCAAATAGCTCATATAGGACTGTGTGAAGGAGTTTGCTTCTTTGCATTAACAACAAGAGTTATGAAGTAAGCTTGCAGGAATAGGATGCTGCCCTTTGGAAGGATAATGAGAACATGCTAAAACTAATATAAATGAGCTATCTAAACCAACTGCGTTCAAAGTGTTCTAAATGGCTGGCAAATTATGAAATAATAAAAGAGCATGGAAAAGATCCAAAAACTCATTCTCAAATCATTTAAAAATATTTTTCTAAGCTGTGCCACAAACAGATGGACACAAAAGTGTTCCACTTTCTCCATTCATAGCTGTTCTGGGAAGAAAAGAAAACCACTTTCTTAATATAGAGTCATTTACAGCTGGTGTTAGACTTGGGATTTTGACCATCTCTGCTTTTTCATCATCAGCTGCAATGTAACAAGCATCTTCACACTTGCCATTGTGGTAGCAATATTAAGGGTTGTTAATGCTAAACTGTCCCGATCCTTTAGAAGCTGAGAACTGCTAATAGGCATATGCAATATGCCTGCAAACTGGCTGGTTATGTACTCATTAAATACAAGAACCAAACTCTGATTGTAGGCTTCAGAATTGCAGTCACTCATCACAGTTCCTACCAGACAGTAGGTACCCAATAAATACTAGTAGAATTAATACTGCTTGTTTATGTACTCCTCATGAGAAAGAAATTTAAAAAAAAAAAAAAAAGAAAGAAGGAAAGAAAAGAAAGCCAATGACAAGTTCATTGCTTTTGAAAAGCAATATTTGGGAGCGCCTGGGTGGCTCAATGGGTTAAAGCCTTTGCTTTCAGCTCGGGTCATGATCCCAGGGTCCTGGGATCCAGCCCCGCATCGGGCTCTCTGCTCAGCAGGGAGCCTGCTTCCTCCTCTCTCTCTGCCTGCCTCTCTGCCTACTTGTGATCTCTCTCTGTGTCAAATAAATAAATAAAATCTTTAAAAAAAGAAAAGAAAAGAAAAGCAATATTTGGCATCATCTTATACCTGATATTAGTCCCCTCAAATCCTTTGGGGAGTAGATGGAATATAAAGAAATGAATGTAATCTAACAAATCTTAATCTGCAACTGGCACACCAAAATATAAGTAGAGCATATGGAAATTAAATATTTCTTAATCTTTAATTCTTAAAGATTAATTTGAAGAATTAACTCCATTAAAGGAAACCATACATAATAATCCACTTTCTTATTTTGGGGGGAAACAGTTATCTTCTCCATTGCATATACAAACATACATAATAGCAATTAAAAAAAGAAATAGAGCTAAACATTTTAGCACATGAACTAATTAAAAAACACCAATAACCTGGTTCATTTAGTATAATATCCTAAAGGAAAGTGTATTATGAACTAGGGACCAAAGAAACATCTAAAAGCACTAAGTAGGAGGAAAATCATCACACATCTGATTTTATTTTTTTTTATTTTTTAAGGATTTTTATTTATTTATTTGACAGAGAGAAATCACAAGAAGGCAGAGAGGCAGGCAGAGAGAGAGAGAGGAGGAAGCAGGCTCCCTACGGAGCAGAGAGCCCGATGCGGGGCTCGATCCCAGGACCCTGAGATCATGACCTGAGCTGAAGGTAGAGGCTTTAACCCACTGAGCTACCCAGGCGCCCCCATCTGATTTTATTTTATCAATCTGTTTTATGATTGATTAGAATTGTATCAATATCAATTGGCCACAATGACTGCTATTGGGATTAGTGTGTGAATTAAGCAAATCTCCTATTCTAGAAGCTGAAATTGTGTGCATTTGTCAGTACTTGTAACTAGAGCACCCACGAGAAGACTTCTCAAATTGGTATTTATTGTATTTTTAATTGGTATATTATCCATGCCTTCATCTCAAAGCCAGGAAATGAGCAGGAGGAAAAGGATTAGAGGCTAAACTGGAAAAAGTGAGAACACTGGGAATATGTTAGAAAGAGAATTTATAAGAAAGAATGACTTAAACAGACAAATCTCTCATATATAGTATTTTTATTTAGTATGTACAAGACCATGAGCTGAAGAAAAAATGTTGACTTAGAGACAAAGAAACCTTATATTTTAAAAAAAAAGTCAACACAAGTATTAAAATCTATTTCAGATAATTGGCACAACAATGATTGAATTGAGAAGTCCACTTCTGGCCATGATGGAATAACAGAAATTTAATTACCTCTCCACTGTAAAGAACTGGAATGCTAGACAAATATATATCAAAAAATTTTCAGACCTTGGACTACAGGTAACATACAAATGTGATCTCTGACAAAATCAAAGCAGATGAGTTTAGTTCTATAACTGACTGACTTTTTTTTTCAGAGGGACATTCTGAGCATTAGAGCAAAAAGGGGCATCCCAAACAAAACATGTAGTTTGCTTATTCAAGAAGCCAAAAATCAGAGTTCAATGATTGAAGCAGAGCAGAGTACTAGAGAGGAAAGAGTTACATAGATAGAAAACCCAAGAAATCTGCAAAGGTTAGAAAAGAGCAACTGTAGGTTTATGAGTTAAATTATTTCAAAGCTCACTCAAGAATGGGAGATGTTTGAGATCCCAAAGATCAATTTTTAGTGGTGGGATTAAATTAATCAAAGACCAAGACAACCCTAGATTCACATAAACAAAGTTGAAAAACAAGCCATGCATGGATAAAATTATAACTAAACTACCTATCAAAACAAAATCCAATTTTCTTTAAAGAAGACAACAAACCTAGACATTCAACAATGCAAGATTCAAAATGTTCAATATCCAGTAAAATACTACCAGATATTCCAAGAAGCAGGAAAATGTGACCTACGTCTAGGAGAAAAATCAGTCAATAGAAACAGTTACACAAACAGATGATGAAATTTGAAGGCAAAAATGTTAAAATAGCTATTATAACTATCTTCAAGTGTTTAGAGAAAAACATCAATGTAATGAGGAGTTAAGTAGAAAATGTTTTAGAGGAACCAAATAGAATTCTAGAGATACAAAGTTTAATAACTCAAATGAAAATTTAACTGGAAAGGATTATTAGCCATTAAGACACTGCAGAAGCAAGATAAGTGAATTAGAAGATACAGCAATAGAAAATGTCCAAAATTTAAGACACGAAAAATACTGGAAAAAAGCAGGTTTCAGTGACCTATTGGGTAACACCAAGCATTTTACTGTACACATAATTGTAGTCCTAGAAGTATAGGAACCAGGGGCAAAGAAAAAATATTTGTTGGTATAATAATCCAAAATGTCCAGATTCCATGAAAACTATAAATATACATATCTGAGACGCTCAACGAACCCCGAAAAAACCAAGGAAATAACACTAGGATACATCATATCGAATTCTTAATAACTACTTATATAAACAAAATCTTTAAAGTAAATAGAAGATATATTAAATACAGGGAAAAAAATATAAGAATAACAGGAATAGAAACCTGTAATCCTCCCTTGTTACTATGATGATAGACTACTACTCTCATCTACCTGCAAAAGAAAAAAAACGGGGGCAGAAAACCCTAGTATCTATGAAAAGCTAAACTGGCTAAGTCAATTGGTATAGATTATTTAGGTCAATTAAAATGGCTGAGGTCACTTAGGGATCAATGAGCAGAGACGAGCTAGATGGCCACCAAAACTGTTTCTTTTTACTGAGCATACAGCTAGTCTATTTGTGTATGTGGCCATATGACTGAGTTTGGTCACTGGAATATGGATGCATGTGATTTATGAAACACCCAGTCCTAGCTCATTAAACCACCCCCTTGATTGATTCTTCATGCTGTTTATGTCTCCCACAGAGCAAAGGATTCTAACATACTAGGGGATGGCAGAGCCAGTATATGTTCCCCAACCCAATGACATGTCTGTGACATAAGCAAGAAATAAGCTTTTATTGTATTAACTCACTGAATTTCTTTTCTATTCATACCAGTTAGCCTACCTTGAATTATACAGTCAGTTTTTAAAAAATTAAGAATCATACATCTTTACCTGCTCTCATTGATAAACTTTAGTAAGATAAAAGATATTAATAAGCTGTTTTACATAGAAGAATGACCAAATTTACATATGACTGACAGTTAATAACTTCTCTAATTCCAGACTCTTATGTTCTTTTTACTGCCTCACATCACACAACTCCCATACTTATTTCAACGCAATGAAAATCGGAAAGTGGGCTTGTACGGATTAATAAAAAAGACTTTCTAGTTCATCAATATTGAGCTCTGAATAATTAAAGTGTATTCTAGGATAGTAAACCAAACTAAAACTAAATGCAGCTTATAACAAAGATGCACATCTGAGAATTAAATACACTAATTTTGCTGTTCTTCACATTAACACAATCCAGTATTTATCGTCTCATATCTGGTTTATTTCCCTTATATAGAATGAGATAATAACCACTGATGAAATTTCTTCATTTTCAGAGCTCTGAAGCACAGAGCTAAATACCCTTTTTTCAATATTTCATGCTTACAATATTTAGCAGAGCTTATTTCATCCATCAAAAGGTAATCATGTATCAACTTAAAACAAAGCCATACTACTATCCTTTTGCATATGGATGCAATATAATGCAAATCTACTAAATTGTGTGATTTCTTCCTGCACTTAAGTTTCATATAAATTCTTTTTAGTATATTAGCACAGCCTCTGAATGCAATGCACACTCTCAACATATCTTTTTTCCCCAAGATGCAACATATTATTAATAACAGGAAAACCTCTACCTTTTTTAAAAGCTCTATTATTTATCTTCTGGCATATTGTCCAGATATAAATAAATATGTCCAAAAAATGCCCACCCTTTGTATATGGAAATAGTTACTTCATACAATCTAGACAGAACATAAAATAACTAAAATCTTCAGGCACATGTTTCATCCATTTGTGGTCATTGATTAAAATATGCATAATTCTGCTTCCAAAGTTTGTTTTAAGGAAATTATTATCATTCTAAGGAATTAATATGCCCAAAGATTTAGCCTTAACTTTATTCATTGCAGCAATTTATGTTTTTATTGTGTATAACTCTCCTTGTCATTACAAAGAACTAGTTAAGAACAAAATAATAACTAAAAATCTCTGAACTTCTTGTTTGCTGGAGGCGTATGTAAATCCTATTTCCTTCATTGGGGATATGACTTGAATTTTGTCATGACATAGACATACTAGAGTTGCTTAAACGAGTCAAGGACTACTACTATACTTGCCTTTGTATCTTGATACTTTGGTAAATCAAAAATAGAAAAAAACAGGTATTTTTTAAAGTTTGTTATTACATAGTGCCCTGGCTAAAATTTATTCTAGACTGGGGGGGGGGGGAGAAGTGTTATTAATAGATTGAATCCGACTGATTAAACCTATTTATCCAGGGGCACCTGGGTGGCTCAGTGGGTTAAGCCTCTGCCTTCAGCTCAGGTCATGATTTCAGGGTCCTGGGATTGAGCCCCGCATTGGGCTCTCTGCTCTGCAGGGAGTCTGCTTCCTCACTCTCTCTCTCTGCCTGTTTCTCTGTCTACTTATGATCTCTGTCTGTCAAATAAATAAAATCTTTCAAAATAAATAAATAATCCTATTTGTCTGCAACAAGTTTCAAGTATTTGAATATAGTTTAACTTCTTATCTGCAGAACACCTCTAAATCAGGACTTAATATTATTTGTAACAGAGGCTTCTCTGTGTCCTTAGAAAGTATTATCCCCTCAGAAATGGTTGGCCAAAGGGAATTTGAGCTAACAATGTTAAATGTGCTTCATTGGTTATATAGTTCATTGGCTGAAAATTTCTCTAGTTAGTAGTGGTGGTCATGACTGCTGAAAATCCTTTATAAAATACCAGCTATCCAACTAATTTTCAGAATCATAATTACTTTTATTCTAAATGGTATATTTTCATGTCAATTCTTTAAATATGATGATTAATTTGCTTCCCTAACTATACTGCTCATAAATGACATTACTTAATGAGCCAAAAAAAAAAAAAATCCCTCCAAACTGAGAGCATCAATGCCTTATGCTTAATTCTAATTTTTTTTCTTGAAACTTCAATTAAATAATATTGTCAAAATATAATTATCCTATTACTTTACATCATAAAATAATTTGGGGTACAAAAACAGGTTTTAAAATACATTTTTTGCTAACTAGAACAGCCTTCTATCATTTTATCAAACACAGTCACTGACATGGAAATCAGAGGAGAAATGGTTAAGTGCCCAAGGTCCTTCCTTCAGACTCAGGTATACTCAAGAGTCAGATTTTCCTGAAGATTTTCAGGAGGCATTTAGAGTAACAAATGCTTCACGCAGTTGTGAGAGGCGGAGGCCAGCACAGTAATAACAAAGAGGAAGGGATAAAGTAAGTAGATTAGAGACCACACCCAGGATGAAAGTTTGCCAGAGAAGCAGAACCAAGGGCCTTTGCAGAAGAATCATCCTACATCATATTTTTTTTTATGAAAGATATGTTATGATTCAGTTCCTTTAAAGCCTGTCAAATATTTTATAACAGGTTCATAATAGAGTAGCTGATTGCAAGAGAGACGGGACCCCTTCCTTGTCCAGTGACATATTCTAGATAAGCAGCAAAATGGAGAGTAAACTTCGGTCCTAGGCTGCCAGGTAAAGCACATGCTAATGACCACCATAAGTCTTTGCAATCAGCAAAGGGCCTCAGATGCAGACTTTTGCCATCAATAAACCAAAAAAGTTGTTATATGGATGGCGAGGGAATTGTTCTTGTGTTAAAAATTTGCATTGGTTAATATAGGCCTGTAAACATATCACAACGTTATTAGTTACCCTATTGCGGTAGCTTTTCATTTTTAAGACACCAGGTGTTTCAAAGAATGGCTATGTCCCAGTTTTCTCATGAATTCTGAGAGGTACTCAACATGTTTACTGGTGTAGTTAACAAATCAGGAAAATCTTGATCAGATTTCTGTTTATATTCTTCAAGATTTCTTTTCCAAAGTAGAACTCTATTAATTCTAAATGTTTAGGGAATTTAGTCAGGCTTATAGCAATCTTCTTACCGTTTTTAACGGCTGAAATTAGCTTCTTAAATAACGGTAGGTGCTTGAGTTAATTCCCTCTTCATTGTTAAAGACTTAAGGTAAATAGCTGTCTACCTGGCATTTTACAGGAGTAGGATACAAAATGCTCTAGCACCACCTGGAGGTGCTTATTTGGGTGCCTAAGAGAGACCCACCCTCTGACCCAGAATGTTCATGAACAAAGGACAGCGAGTTCTTTGCGTGCTTGTGCTTGCAAGGTTCCATAGGATCACATTGAAAAAACAATTCAGGCTGTAGAAAGTTAAAGAAGGATAACAGACCCTAATTAAGAAGCAGTTTGATTCTGACTGAAGGATTATTTCAGGTTACAGATGTTGAAAAAAATTATTAAATGTTTTTCTTTTTACTAAAAGGATATGGTAACCCTCAATTAAAATGAGGACAATTTAACAGAAGACATAAACAGACACTTCTCCAATGAAGACATACAAATGGCTATCAGACACAAGAAAAAATGTTCATCATCACTAGCCATCAGGGAGATTCAAAACAAAACCACACTGAGATACCACCTTAACACCAGTGAGAAAGGCCCAAAATTAACAAGACAGGAAACAACAAGTGTTGGAGAGGATGTGGAGAAAGGGGAACCCTCTTACAGTGTTGGTGGGAATGCAAGTTGGTGCAGTCACTTTGGAGAACAGTGTGGAGATTCCTCAAGAAATTAAAAATAGAGCTTCCCTATGACCCTGCAATTGCACTGCTGGGTATTTACCCTGAAGATACAGATGTAGTGAAAAGAAGGGCCATTTGTACCCCAATGTTCATAGCAGCAATGACCATAATCGCCAAACGGTGGAAAGGGCCAAAATGCCCTTCAACAAACAAATGGATAAAAAAGATATGGTCCATATGTACAATGGAATATTATGCCTCCATCAGAAAGGATGAATACCCAACTTTGGTTTCAACATGGACGGGTCTGGAGGAGATTTTGCTGAGTGAAATAAGTCAAGCAGTCAATCATCATATGTTTTCACTTACTTATGGAGCATAAGGAATAACATGGAGGACATTAGGAGAAGGAAAGGAGAAGTGAATTGGGAGAAATTGGAGGGGTAGACAAACCATGAAAGCCTGTGGATTCTGAGAAACAAACTGAGGGTTTTGGAGGGGAGGGAGGTAGGGGGATAGGTGAGCCTTGTGGTGGGTATTAAGGAGGGCACATATTGCATGGAGCATTGGGTGTGCTGCATAAACAATGAATCTTGGAACACTGAAAAAATTTTTTAAAAAAATTAGTAGGACATTTAAGTGTGACAGATGCAGAAACACTGAAGAATAAATGGGATGGTATTTCCTAACTGGCTAGGAAATTGTCACTGTGAGTGAATGGGTGAGTAATATATTAACTAGTAATATGTTTTATTAATAATATTTTATTTTTATTTTTATTACTATTATTTAATTAATTTATTATTAATTATAATTTTTACTAATAATGTGTTTTGATTACTGTGACTTCTTTGACCAGTAGAAACTTATTCACATGATTTCTTTAGGTCTTTATACGTGATCAAATTAATCTTTCTATCATTTTTACTTACTAATGTAACAAGAAGTTATATAATCAATTTGTACATTTCCTGGAATATACCATTGATATACCAATGACCCAGACCTGGAATCTACCATTTTCCCAGTTGCTCTGGTTTCCTTTTGGTGGAAAATTATGTTTAGAAACCACAATCTGGGCCCTCGAAAAATTTATTGTTACTGGGCTGGTCATTGTTCCTACAGGCTTATAGCAGACACAGCTAGAAATGTTTTTTTAACAAAAATATATTTCAGTTCATACTTATAACTTCGGTTCAAAATTCTGGATTTACTGACCTTATATCTAGATATACTTTCTCTCATGCCAAAAATCCTGGTTCTTAAAGCAAAAATTACCCATTTGCTTTATCCAACACTGTATAATCAATCTCAAAATAATCACTATGATAAATTGAAAACTCTCGAAATGTTTCCATTTTGTTCTCAGTATATTCTCTAATGATGTATGATAAGATCATTCTGCCTTACAGTTTTTTAGAATAGTTCCTACTTACGTAGTTACGTCACCAACTAGATAAAAATTTAAGCTCATTTGTTTTACTATATTTTTATTTAACAGTTTTATAATTACCTAAAATACTTATATATCTTCTCTGGAGAAAGGGCTCTAAATCTACAAAACATGGTGCAGCCTAGGAATTCTAACTTCTACCCACTCTGTCCACCTTAACGCTACCTTTATCAATATTAATATTTGTAATTTTGTGTTTTATCCTTCCATTATTTTATTTTAGTGTAAACAAATGTGTTTATGCATATAAGTAACAGCACTCTGCATATTTTATTTTGCTTTGTTTCTTTCACTTAACACATCCTGGAGATAAGATTTCATATTTATTGGTATTTATTTGATAAATATACCAAGTACCATTTATATTTATTGATACATCCAATATTTGGGCTTCACTTCTATCATATTATTTTATAGATAGACATTTTCATATATATGTATATTTGTGTTTTGTATATATATTTTTAATTATGTGATTTATTTTATTCTTCTCTCTCTCTCACAGTACACCTTTCAGTATTTAGAAAGTTTGCAGTTTTGTTCTAACAGTTTACAGTTTGGGATTTTTTTAAGATTTTATTTATTTATTTGAGAGACAGTGAGTGAGACAGAGAGCGCAAGTAGAAGAAGAGGCACAGTGAGAGAGAGAAGCAGACTCCCCTCTGAGCAGAGGGAGTGCTTTGGGATTTTTTATACTGGAATCACACTGAATACACAAATTAAATTGTAGAGAATTGATTTAATTATAATACAGGCTTCTAGTCTCTGTGATCATCATTTATCCATTTATTCCATGTTTTTATTTTAGTCATTCAGCAAAATGTTACATTTTCCTAAGTTCTTAAACATTACTTCATAGATTTCTTCCATAGCATTTGATTGCTGTTGATGCTATTATAAATGAAATACTTTTATTTGTTATTTTGAAATATGTAAGCTATTGATTTTTCTTTGTTGATCTTGCACTTTATCTTGCTGGACTTTCCTATTTGTGCTAAATTTAATTAAATTTCTTATTCTGAGATAATTTTAAGTTCACATACAATTGTAAAAAATAATAGAGAGATCCCCATATTATTTTTTTACTCAATTTCCCACCAGGATAACATCTAAAATTCCAACAAATAACATGTTTGCAGTTTAACTACATACTTGCAAAATCTATTATTAATATAATTCTTTATCAGTGTCTAGTATATATTTTATGACCTAAAATAATTACAATTTATTAAGTTTTCTCAATATACTCTTTGTAAGCATTGACTAAGAATTTCACGTTTTAATTATATAAACTAAAATGTAAACAGTGAAAAATCTTGCAGCACACAAATGCTGTAGTTCTGAAATAACCAAAGCCAAACAAAGCATTTGACAGTTAGCCAGGGACTTCTTAATGTCTGAAGTATAGACTGTGTTACGGGTCTATTCTTAAATTCCTAAATAAAATATTCTTCATGAGCCATATGTTATCTGTTCATCAAAAGTCATGGTGCACAGAAATGATTGGAAAGCCTTCTAGGAGCTGTTTGATTTCTGCTCATCTCTAATAGGCAAATACCCCTTGCAACCACAAAGGTTCAAAAGATAGCTAAAAGTATCACTTTCTTATTGACTTGGTAAGCTGAGGTATATGGAACTTGAGGCCAAATTTCCTATCTTAGTATATGTGCTGCCGAAGCGAGCACCCAAATTTCCTATCTTAACAGCTACCTTTCTTTCTCAAAAATGGCACACTGACAACATATATGCTAAATTCACGGAGATGTGAATGGAATATATAAACCGTGTACTGAACTCATTATGCTTTCCAGACTTTTGCTTTCATTTAGAAGTACAAGTGTATTACTATTCATTTCAGGCATTATTGGTACATTTAAATTAAAAGTAGAAATTAGCATAAATTAAGCAATCAGAACTAAAAGAGTGCCGTTTGGTTGGAACCTTTCAACAGTTTCTCCTTCAACAATCATCCCCATTTCGTAGACTTCAATTATGGTATGACCACATACAAAATGAATAGGAAGGAAAATTCTATCTATATTTTTCACCATAAGAAATTTCATAAGACAAAGACTTTGGAAATAGATGAAATAAAAAGCTTATTTCAATTATACCTACAATGTTGAGCCATTTGTATATACTTACAGTTACTTGAATAAAAAACAGAAGATTCATTTATTTTATTTTTAAAGATTGTATTTATTTATTTATTTGAGAGAAAGAGAAAGCACGAGCAGTAGGAAGGGCAGAGGGAGCAGGACTAAGCAGGGATCAGGGGCTGGATCCTAGGACCTTGAGATCATGAGCCAAGATGAAGTCAGAAGCTTAACTGACAGAGCCACACAGGTGCCCCCAGAAGGATTTTTTTTTTAAGTATCTCTCAAACTCTCTGCATGCTTCTTCTCTCTGCTCCCTGCATTAAAGATTTTTTAAAATCATGTACAGAGTAAGGAAGCTATTAATATCTAATAATTAACCCTACATACGTATTTTTTCATAGACTCACATTTTGTCAACAAAAATACAAGTTATATATTTGTTCAATAGTATGTGCATACTCATAATTTATATTCATTATTTCTATTCTCTAGCACTCTCTAATAACATAAAAATAACAAATACGGTTTTGCCTGTCTTACAAAAATAAAATACGTAAAATATTTTAAAATTCTATCAGAGTTTACTTTAATCCTCAGTCATGTTAACTTTTTCTGTAATTTCTGTGTCAGCATTGTTTAGTAAAGATATAATGTGAGTCACAGATGTAAATTTAATATTTTAGTATCCATTTTTTAAGCTTGAAAAATTTTTAAAAATAATTTCAATATATTTTTAATTCAGTATATCCAAAATATAATCATTTCTATATTTAATATTTAATAAAAATAAATCTAAATAAATAAATATTTTTGATATTTAATAAATGAATAATAAATAAATGAACATTTAATAAACAAATTTAATAAATAAATAATAAATAACAAAAAACTTATCACTTCAATATTTTATATCCTTCATTTTTCATGCTAATTCTAAAATTGGTTGTACACTTGGAACCTTTGGTGTATCTCACTTCAGGCTAGACTCATTTTAAGTGCCAATAGCCACATATGGCTAGGCTCCCATACTGGACAATTTGAGATGGGTCAGGACATTATGTATTTTACAGCTCATGAATAGACTCTACAAATTTTAAGGTGGAGAAGGTGCCACTATTGCCTCAAAAATAAATTGCCCTCTACTACATGCCTGTTATAAGATACAGAATTATTAAGGCACATCTAACTTGATTATACCTAAGGGAAATGGGTACAAGTCAGCTGAGAGATCAACAACGTATATGCAGGCATAAACCAACAGTACAGGGGCACCTGGGTGGCTCAGTGGGTTAAGCCTCTGCCTTCCGCTCACGTCATGATCTCAGGGTCCTGGGATCGAGCCCCCATCGGGCTCACTGCTCAGTGGGAGCCTGCTTCCTCCTCTCTCTCTCTGCCTGCCTCTCTGCCTACTTGTGATCTCTGTCAAATAAATAAATAAAAATCTTTAAAAAAAAATAAATAAAATAAACCAACAGTACAAAATTGCCTACCACTTGGTACCATTCTTAGAATCACACTTTCAGCCATAGCTTTTTTTTCTCTCTCTCTCATCAAACTTCTGTTTTAATGGATCTCAAATTCCTTGACAGATTTTTGGTCAAGTTGTTTCCATTAAAAAGTAGATTTTAAAAACTAAGAACTTAAAACTTCCACACATACACACAAAAACAAATAGTCCACAAAACATTCTCCTTTCCTTCTGAAGGTTTTATAATGTACTGTTACCACTAACCAGTCTTTTACTCTTAAACTTAAATGGCCAACTGACATAAACAGTTCTGAGACCATTC
Organism: Meles meles; assembly: GCF_922984935.1. Classification (NCBI taxonomy): domain Eukaryota; kingdom Metazoa; phylum Chordata; class Mammalia; order Carnivora; family Mustelidae; genus Meles; species Meles meles. The sequence continues at coordinate 58,057,890 of NC_060068.1, read as the reverse complement.
TTCCACCACTGATTAAGACTGGGTGGCAGGTATTGGTGGCAGGGAGAATATTCCTTTAGACTTCTGAGCTTTCTGGGCCAACTTGGTGACCTTGCCAGCTCCAGCTGCCTTCTTGTCCCCTGCTTTGATGACACCCACAGTACCCACAGTCTGTCTCATGTCACAAACAATAAAACAGTCCAGAGGAGAATAGTCAGAGAAGCTGTCAACACACTAGGGTTGCCAGGAACCGTGGCAGCATCACCAGATTTCAAGAACTTGGGACCATCTTCCAGCTTTTTTCCAGAACAACGATCTATCTTCTCCTTCAGTTCAGCAAACGTGCAAGCAATATGAGCTATGTGACAATCCAGCACAGGTGCATACCCAGCACTGGTCTGGCTTGGATGGTTCAGAATAACTACCTAAGCCATGAAGGCAGATATTTCCATTGGTAGGTATTGGTACTTCCATTTTTGCTGCCACCAACCACATTGCCATGACAAACATCTTTGACAGATACATTCTTGACATTGAAGCCCATGCTGTCCCCAGAAAGAGCCTCACTCAAAGTTTCATGGTTCATTTTAACAGACTTCACTTCAGTTGTAACATTGACTGGAGCAAAGGTGACCACCATTCCAGGTTTAAGAACAGCAGTCTCCACTCATCCCAGAGGGACAGTACCAATAACACCAATTTTGTAGGTGTCCTGGAGGGGTAGATACAAGGGATTATCAGTTGGACAAGTTAGTGTCAGAGTGCAATCCAGAGATTCAAGCAGTGTGGTCCCATTGGCATTCCCATCTTTACGGTTGAACTTCCATCCCCCAAACCAAGGCATGTTAGCACTTGGCTCCAGCGTGTTGTCACCATTCCAACCAGAAATTGACAAAAATGCTACTGTTTAGGGGTTGTATCCAATTTTCTTAATGTAGGTGCTGAGTTCCTTAATAATTTCCTTGTATCTCTTCTGGCTGTAGGGTGACTCAGTAAAATATGGTTTTTTTTTTTTAATACCATCAATTAGTTGTTTTATACCCAATGTATAAGCCAGAAGGGCATGTTCATTGGTCTGCCCATTCTTGGAGACACCTGCTTCAAATTCGTCAACACCATCAGCCACAATTGGGACAGCAAAGTCAGCCTGAGATGTGCCTGTCATCATGTTTTTGATAGAGTCTCTATGTTCTGGGCCATTAATGATGGTCACATAATACTTGCTGGTCTTGAATTTCCACAGGGAGGTATCAATGGTGATACTGTGTTCACATTCAGTTTCAGTTTATTCAAGACCCAGGAAAACTTAGTGGAACCTTTTCCCTCTCAGCAGCCTCCTTCTCAAATTTTTCCATAGTTCTTTTGTTGATCCCACCACATTTATAGATCAGATGACCAATAGAGTTAGAATTGTCCAAATCTACGTGTCCAGTGACGATGATGTTGTTGTGAGTCTTTCCCTTTCCCATTTTGGTTTAGGTTTAACAGTGGTTTTCACAACACCTGTGTTCTGGTGGCAGACCCATTTTGAAAAAAACAGCTATAGCTTTTTGTCTGTTTGTTGTTGTCCACTTCAGAAAAGACACAGTATGGAAAAGGGGGGAAAAAACCCTTCTATCTGAAAATCTTTAAATTGTTTAAAACCAAAAAGTTCCTTTAAGAAAGTCTATTGCAAAAGCAATCAAAAGTTAGCAAACTTTGTTTTTTGTTTTTTGTTTTTTGTAAAGAGCCATAGAGTAATATTTTAGGCTTTGCGGGCCATATAGTCTTTGTCATACCTATTCAACTCTGCCATTGTAGTGGGGGAAAAACAAAGATACTATGTAAACAAATGGATGTACCTGTGACTCAATAAAACAATTTACAAAAACAGATGGTAGGACCACAGTTTGTAACCCTTGGTCTAGACTACTTTCCTTTCAAGTAACAGAAATCCAGGTCAAACTGGTTGAATATTTATTGAGAGTAACAACAACAACAACAAAATCTTAGTGGAAATGTTCAAAAGATGTTATCAGATACCCAATTTTTTCTCCATTTCTGGGCCATTAGCATCTTCAGATTTAAATGCCTTTACTGCTCATGATCTCAGAAGGAAAGAAAGCAACTCTCTCTAGCAACTATATCAATTTCTGAGAAAATATTGAGGTCTTTCTTAAGCCATTTTCCTATCCTTAGATCAACTGATGTTCCCAAAGGAAGGAGATCTCTTAATGGTCAACACAGCTCCCATTTCCACACACATAAAATCAGAAATGAGAGGAGAGATAGGCAGAAAATAAGAGGAAAAAAAGGAATAACTTATGAAAAAGAAAGAAAGAAACAGAGTGCAGATACAAAGATACTCACCAATGGCATCATATCTCAGCACATTATCACTCCTGATGCATTAATTCCAGTGAACAACGAATATGAAAAGCAACAAGGACTTTTTCATCTGAGAGGATCAGGCACTGGGGTGCCTATATCTAGAACCAGATTCTAGATATAATGATAGCCTCATGTTAAGTAGAAGACAATATGTAGAGATTATAACAAAGACATTCAGTGATCCAGACTGGGAGAAAAATTGCCAGAGACTGAAGATTTCTAATAGGCAAGTCAATCACTGCGCCATACAATCTGAATCAAAGGAAGGTATCCTGACAGAGGTCACTGGCATTCAAGGAAGGCAGTCCTGCCTCACAGCATTTGGGTTACCATTTTAGTTTCTAAAATACTGCAGATATCAGAGACAGGAAGAATGATGGATATTGGATTTCAACCTAAAAAGCACAATGATCTGAGCTGATGCTGAGAGTTGGTACTGTGCTACTAATGAATACCTGACTTTCGGTCTGGAGTTCCTTCAAATTCCCTACCCAAGGTCAGGATTTTCATAGAACATGAATAAAAAGCTGAGTCTGAAACTGAAGATCAGTTCTTAAGCAGTTTATTTCCACACAGAAATAAAGATTTATTTATTTATTTGTCAGAGAGAGAGAGAGAGAGAGAGCACAAGCAGGGGGAACAGCAGGCAGAGAGAGAAGCAGGCTCCCTGCTGAGCAAGGAGCCAGATATGGGAGTGACCTGAGCCAAAGGCAGATGCTTAACCAACTGAGCCACTCGGGCATTCCATTCACACAGAAATAAGATGCGGAAACTGAGCAGAGTCTTAAGAACAGAGGATATTTTTAAGGATTATAAGGAAAGATCCCATTCTTTAAGATGGTTGTGGGTTTTGTTTTTATTTTATTATATTATTTATTATATATTATATTATATTATATTATTATATTATTTTATTTTATTTTATTTTATTTTATTTTATTATAATTTGAGTTCAACAGGCAATGAACAATAATGCTTGCATATGATTTGAGAAATTCAATAAAATCTTTTAGTTCATCATTAAAAGTAATATTTAAGGGGTGCCTGGATGGCTCGGTGGGTTAAAGCCTCTGCCTTCGGCTCAGGTCATGATCCCAGGAATCCCAGGGATCCTGGGATTGAGCCCTGCATCAAGCTCCACATCAAGCCCTGCATCGGGCTCTCCGCGCAACAGGGAGCCTGCTTCCCTTCCTCTCTCTCTCTGCCTGCCTCTCTGCCTACTTGTGATCTCCGTCTGTCAAATAAATAAATAAAATCTTTTTAAAAAAAAGTAATATTTAAATGTTTCTTATGACATATTTCTAGGGCATACCCTAATACATAATTAAAATGGAAACCATTTCCTCTGGTATAAAGCTGAGAAAATAAAGCTTCGGTATGATAGAAAAAAGTTTCTATTTAATAATATGTGATAATATTAATAAGTAATAATTTATAGCACGGTTAACAGCTCAGAGTTGCTATAGCAGAGAGATCCCAAAATATTGCAGCTTCAATGTGATAGCAATTTATTTTTCTTTAATATGACAACCCAGAGAGGGGTGGTCTAGCAGCTTTGGTCACCAAGTTTATGTAGGTTCCCAGGCTGTCAGGGCAGCTCAGCCAACTTTAGTTTTCCATCTCTTACTTCAAGAAGACTGCTCAGTTCTCAACATTTCCCAGTCAGGGGAAGCCAGAAATGAAAAAGAAAAAGAAAAAGAAGCAACTGCAGCAGCTGGGGTGTGTGGGGGGAGGGGAGGCGATGGCGAGGGGGAAGGGTAAGCAAGCAGTGTCTTAAGAAGAAAGCGGTACGGAAGTGTCACATATCTTCTCCAGTCACCTTACTGATAAGAAATTAGTTATAGGGTCATACCTACCTTACTAGGTACAGAGAAGCTGGAATGGGTTTGAGTCTATTAAATAAGAGAGGAGATTGGACCCAAGTGTTTATCAATGGAGGAATGGAGAAGAAGATGTGATATATATATACACACACACACACACACACACACACACATACACACACAATGGGATAATACTTAGCCATTAAAAGGAGTGAAATCTTGCCATTTGCAAGGACATGGATGGAGCTAGAAAGTATTATGCGAAGCAAAACAAATCAGAGAAAGACAATACCATATGATTTCACTCATGTGTGGAAAAAGAAAACAAATGATCAAAGGGGAATAAAAGAAAAAGAGAGAGAGGGAGAGAGACAAACCAAGAAACAGACTCTCAACTATACAGAACAAACTGAAGGTTACTGTTAGGGAGGTGATCAGGGGATAGGTGAGACAGGTGATGGGAATTTAAGAGGGCACTTGTGATGAGCACTGGGTGATGTATGGAATTGCCGAATCACTATACTGCACACCTGAAACTAACATAATACTGTATACTAACTATACTGGAATTTAAAATAAATAAATAAGCACACATATCTTTAAAAAACAAGAGAGATAGGAGATGGGATATTGGAACTTGAACTCCAACCCCTATCATTCATGCCTTTAACAAGCATTAAGTAATTGCTTAATGGGATTAATTAGCACTCAAAAGAGCAATAAAATTTTTTTTAAAGAATCATTTACTTACTTTAGAGAGAGGGAGAGAGAGAGAGTGGGGTGTGGGGTAGAGGCAGAGGACAGAGAAGAAAAGAGGTAGACTCTGCTGAGCACAGAGCCCCACACAGAGCTCCACCTCATGACCCTGAGATCACAACCCAAGCAGAAACCAAGACTTAAGGGCTTAACTGAATGCACCACCCAGGCGCCCCCCCCAAAAAAAAGATTTTTGAAAATAGAACACAGTTACTGCTCTTGAGAAACACACAGTGTACTGAGGATGTCCATGGAAACAATTTTAGCAGAGTAACTGTGCTATCCTGGAGTACGTTTATTAGGTTCTCTGAGCACAGAGAAAAAAATACTACTGTCCACATAAGAAAGTCAACAAAAAGTTCATAATGGAGGTAGTGTTTGAGCTCAATCTATTTAAAAGATTATGAGGTCACCAGTTAACATAAGAAAGAGTACTTTGGTCATCAAAGCCTCAGCATAATGTAATGGGCTTGGGTGATGGCAAGTAGCCTTGTGTGAGCAGATCTATTCAAAGTGCGTGCGTGTGTGTGTGTGTGTGTGTGTACATGCACGCACATGGATATAGGTTTGTATTAGGACAGAGTAGTAAAGTGGGGGAATGAGAGAAGGTAAATTAAGAAAGGTACAGAGGGTCCTTGTAAGGAGTGCGGAATTGATTATGAAGCCATTGAAGGATTTTAGGCAGAGCAGTGATGAGGTAGACTGGCATATCAGAAATTTCATTTTGGTTGAAGTCTCCTCTTATAAGGGCCACAAGGGAAGAAACATTCTTGATTTTAATTTAAAAAAACATTTATTGAACACTGTCTTTGTGCCAGACCTATTCTCTGTCCTCCTACTAAAAGCCAATTTTCAGAAAAATCAAAGATAAAGGAATCAATTTTGTTGCCTGGAGACATTTCCCATTTTGAAAATTTCTCTCTTAGGACACAACTTAGTCTTTAAAAGACAGAAAAGTTGAGGAAAATACAGTTTTTCATTTACAGTGGTCTCCATTTTCATCCCCACGGGGTTCAAACAGTGGGTTCCTCAGGCTCTTATGTAAAACATAGACACAAAAACAAAAACCCGTCTAGCAAGTTTACCCCTATAGGTTACAGATATAACTGGGTTCCAGAGGTGAGCGAAGTTTCGAAACAATGAGTAAAACATCATATCTCTTCAGGCAGTTGACTCATCACCCACAAGTGCAGCCCTGAATTTTATGGGTGGATCTCATCTTATTTACATGCAACCACAGAGGAAATAACACAGATAACCAGGAAATTGGCACTCCTAGTTACTTAAGATCAGAACCAGTTCCATAGATTTCCACAATTATTTTCATTTCTTACCATTCTTTGTGGATGAAAAGAACTTTTGAGTTGGGGATTTTGTCACTGTACAATTGGATCTGGCCAGATATACTGCAAACTATTTAGTGCTATCTGATGTGTAAAATCTCCTTTCTACTTCCCAGTGATCTCAGTCAACTCATTAAAAATGATTACAGTAATGAAGCTGTTGTAATACAAAAAGACCACTAAAAATTTCTAGAAATATCATGCAGACATTAATGTATTTATTTTCACCACCAGATGGCATTATTTAGTTTTTTAAAGGTTAAAAAAAAAAAACAAACCTATACAGACCTAATACCAGCAGCAAAGTATCCAAAATAATTTAATGAGTGAATAATCTTGTTTCAAACAAAAGAATCATCAAAGAAATGGATTAATGTTTTCCCTTTGTTCCAGCACCATCCATCTCTCTAAGAGGTTGCTTCTTTTGAAACCAGCTGAAGATTAATTATGTATATGGGACACTTTGGGGGGCACTGAAAGAGGAGAATTGGGCCACAAGTGCTCATATTTGGAAACAGATGGTTTGAAAATGAATAAAGGTAATTAATAACAATGATGTCTTGACTGCATAGAGCAGCTGTCCTCCTCAGAGCTCAAAAAGCTTCCTTCATTATCTCATTCATCCTCCCTATGTTTAATCATGACATCAGGAACTGCATCTGCACACCTTATGTTTTGTTTTGTTTTGTTTTATATTTGGGGGATTCCATGCAGTAAAAAACTCTCCTGATACAATAGATCTACATTCATGGTTACAATTGCAACATATAAAAATACCCTGCAGGTTGTTTTAAATAATGGAACAAAACCATGAATAACCACAAATAGGTAAAATTGCTTGAGGTAGTGGGGAAATGAGGTAGAGGACCTTGGAAATATTTGCTATAGAAATTCATACCCAAGAATACTTCTCTACGTATCAGATAGTTTTTAAAATGTGGCCTGAGATGGAGAGGAGTTATTTATACAGGATGTGAACTAGAATGTAACGTATCTGATGACTAAATTAGAAAGTACTTTTGGGCTTTTTCCCACTGACAGTATGCCAACTTCTTTCTAGAATACAAAGTCTTGTGAATATTAAAGAAACCTAAAATACTCTTGTTTTCTAAGAAACCCTACAACTTAAAAGCATGATTGGTTAACATGGTAATCTAAGGACAAATTTAGTTTTTAAAAAATCTATTTACTGAGAAACTGTAATCTGATAAGAGGATGCCAGCCTGAGAAGTGATTTTTTTAAGTAAGTTAAAAATATTATTTTAGGAGAAGTTAGCTTTAAACTTGTGTTTCATACTATATTTATATTTGAGAATTGTGTCTCAAAAAGCAAAAACATTAAGGGCCTACCAGAAAATAATAGATCAAGTCTAAACACACACCCCCTTCCTTTTTTTCTGAGTGGATTCCTGTATTCATGATCTCTTCTTCTATTTCTGGCTGCTTCCAACTTTTCACTCCAGCCCAACTTACCCCTCTTCCAAACCTACCTATCAGATATGCCTCCGGATGATGACAAGAGTCATCAATCACTGTCTCTGTGTTCCTTCTGCTTTATTGGTGGAAGTCATAAGATGCTTCAAGGGGAAAGATAAAATTTTTCAGAACCTATGCCTAAGAGAAAAGCCCTCTTCCCTCGGGCAGAGCCCTAGATGAACTTTTAACCATTTTCCAATAGAATTTCTATCAGTATTTTGAAAAGCTATGATTCCTTTTTCTTGATCTATAGATCCTCTCCTGCAATGAAATTTCAAGAGAACAATACGATATTTCCCCAAAATTGTTTTATCTAGTATTTCTCTTTAATTCTGAAATAGCTACAATTTTCAGTGCATCTCCACAGCTTGTTCATGGCATTATTGGCCTGGGACTAACTTGTACCATGGAAATCAGAGAAGCCAAGAGCATCAGAAAATCAGTGCCAGTCTGACAAGGAATATCAAAGAAACCCAAGTCATCACAAAATCTGCTTCAGATAGTGGCTTGTCTCTAGGCTAATTCCTGGTATAAGGAATCTTTGGAATGATCTAGCAGTTCAGAACTCTCTTATAAGCTCTTAGTAATATTTGGAGAGTCATGTCTGAACCCAGAGCCAATCTTCATTCTTCACCTCTTGAGCAGCTGTAGGCCCTACTCCCTCATGCAATTTCCAAATCCTTACTGGCTATCTGCACATGGAATCATTCACTAATCATTCAAAAGCCTTTTAGTAAGGTCCTACTATGTCCCAGGCACTGTGCTTGATACATTAAAAGTAAGAAGAGGAAAGAAGAAAACAGATCTTCAGAAAGCTTATATTCTAATGACTCTTGGGGAACTATCCGGTAACAAACATCAAGTAAGGGAAGTATTCAGTAACTTGGATATGAGGACAGGAGTCCAGTAGAGCTCCAATCTATTCCTTTTTAATGGCTCTTTACCTTTCTACTTCAAACCGAGAGTCAACGCAGGCTAAAGGAGAGAGTGTTTCTTCAGATGAGTTCAAATCCTAGGACTTAAACTTACTGTTAAGTTATCTGATTCTCTCAGCGTTCATTTCCTTATCGGATTCATGGGGATAAACAACACCTCCCTTGCCAGATGGCTGAAGGATTAAATAAGATGGTATCTGGAAAGCACTTAGCACAATGCCTGGCCTCTATCAGTTGCCTACTAAGAACATGATAGGATTAGCATTTATTGAGCAGGGGGCTTTTTGGACCAGGATCTTTGCCAGGTTATTGCTCATATACCACCTCATTATTTCTCCACAGCAGCCTGAGAGTAAACCTTATTATTCTCACTTTATAAGGAGACTCAGAAAGGAAGCTTGCCTAATTTTATACAGCTTGCAAGTTGGGAGATTAGATTCAAAATCACGTCTTTTCGTGTTAAGCCCAAAGTTTTTCCTTTGTACATTTTCAAGGAACACACGTTGTCTTGGAAGAGCCATCTCCCAGAGGGCTTTCACAACACACTCAGAGTTATTTAGTCCAGTGCTGCAACCCATGGGTCAAAGGTGTGCCACTGAAGCACATCCTTGTCAAGTTCAAGTAGCGGAGGGAGAAAAAAGCTTCCTCCCTCAGGAGAAGACAGAGAGCTTTTTATGCTTTTCCCCCACAGAGGATAGGTTGCTGCTGTCTGCAGAATGAGAAGGGGGAAAGTGAGCTGATTGTTCTTTGTGCAATAATGAGATGGGTGGATCCTCAAAGTTAATGGTACCCCAAATGTTATGGAGCAATTGGCATAGTCAGATCTGTGGAAAATGTTTCTCTATGCCTGCTCCTTAGAACAAACCTTCAGAGAAGACAAAAGCTTCGACATGAAAGGCAAGAGCATAAGCAGAAAATGCCAGAAGGCTATCAAAGGACTCCGAAGGCTTGGAGAGTCCTTAGCTCTCCTTTATAAGCTGTTCTCTGAACTGCGGCCCGGTTCTACCCACATTTGCCTTTGGAGTTGAGTCACATGATAAAAGGCAGATGTGTCAATTTAACATTAATGAACTCAGTGCCTGGCACTTGTATTAGTACATTTTTTTTAAATTTGAAATAGTATTCAAAGCAGAATATTGAGTAGGTAAATCACCACTTGGGTTTATTTTGGCATTGTAAATCACCACGCATCATTCATGTGTAAATAAAAACCTGGTAGTGTTTTTGGTCAGAGGTTACTAATTAGTTGGAGGTTACTAATTGCTCCACGTTTTTTTTCACTTTTACTATGCAACCTACTTCCTGTATCTCATGTATCAATGGCAATATTTCTAATTCACTGGACAGGAAATTTGATTCTAATGTCTGTGTAATACTTTGCAGTATTTTAGCATCATATAACAACATTTTCCGGAACTCTCTCAGCAAAGACTTAAATTTTTAAAGATTTTTGTGTGCATAGATTGTATGACATCAGCGTCCTCAAATAATAAGACATTCTGCTGGTCTTCAGAATTTTAACCTTACTCATACTACTTCTTGAAGAATCTGAGACATTGCTGATTAGTGTATGTGTGTCTAACAAGGCTCCTCACAATGCATTAGCTCCCCCAGTTTTGCTAAGAGAATTATGTGTATATATTATATATATGATCTCTGCTTATCCTGAACCACAGCCTTTCCCAGACTGTTCTCCAAACCAACTATTCTTGATCCAAACTCTTTACCTCGGTTGCCTCCCCTAAAATACTCACCAACTTCAGTCCATACACATATTACCTTAATCCTATTTTTTCCAAACCAGGCCTGAACACAATTTCCCATGCCCAGAGCCATTTCAGAGTCATAAGAGAACACCTTTTTCAGACTTCTCATTCTTGAAAGCCTCAACGACTTCTAACAGTGCAGCTTTTTTCTATCACCTTCACAAACATCAATCAATTACCTTTATAATGACAATATTGCCTTCCTACGTAACTTTCACAACTTCTCTCACCTTTTAGAGAACATGGTATCTGGCTCATATTTTTCCTCCCACCCAGCATCCTTTCCCATCATCCTAAGTAATATACAATGTATATATGAATTAGGAACCATCTCGACATCATGTTACTCTAGCCCTTCCTCACATCACTAGAGCACATCCCCCTCTACCTCAGGACACTTACATTTTAGGAGGATCGCATTATCAAGATGCACTGCTCCCTGACCCACGTATCTAGCCCACCGCTTTCTTTTTCAAAAGCAGCCTCTTTCAAACATGTCTTGTTTGTTCACTCAATTCCCTATACTTCTCCCAACCTTTGATGCCCTTTTGGCTTCACTTGATCCCTTTGTATACTGAATCTGTGGGTGAATTTTTTCAAAGATTCACTTTTCCACTTCAACTATCCAACAATATGTGACAATCCGTGAGGTGCAGAAGAAAAGTGACATGCGATCCGTGCCGGAAACAGTTTACCCCCCGATATAGCAAGCAAGAAATTCTCGTGTGGATGCTTCTCTTCTTCTTCAGAGAAGTGACAATAATTTTTGTCTAACTGTAGCTCTGAGACAACACGATCTGCTTTCCAGTCATCTATCCCCTTAATTTCAAACTCCATCTCCACGTTAGTCAACACTGTGCCTCAAGTGGGAAGACTGAGTAAAATGACCTCAGTTCGGTGCCTCTCTCTAGAGATCTTGTAAAATTCTCTTGCATCCATTCTCAAAAGTCATTCTTGCTTTAATTATTATGAGTATGGTCTTTAAATTTGTGCCGAATTTGGAAATAATTCACAACTGGTTAAAAATATGATCATTTGTGGTTAATTTTATGTGTCAATTTGGTTAAGCTGTGGTGGTCAGATGTTTGGTCAAACACCAGACTAGATGTTGCTATGAAAGTTTTTTTTTTTTTTTTAAGATGTGATTAACATTTAAATCCTTAGACTTTGAGTAAAGCAGATTATTCTCCATACAGTGGGTGAGTGTCATCTAATCCATTGAAGGCCTCCAGAGAAAAAAACTGAAGACTCCCAAGAGGGAATTCTGTCCATAGAAGACCTTCGAGCCAGAGCCACAATATCAACTCTTTCCTGAGTCTCCAGCCTGCCAGCATGCCAGCCTAGCAGCCTGCCCTACAGAACTGGACTTAACCAGTCCCCACAATCACGTGAGCCAATTCCTAAAAATAAATCTCTCTATATCTATGCACACATCCTACTGGTTCTCTTTCTCTGGAGAATCCTGGCTAATACATCATGCTATATTGTATAAGTAAACTGACACTATAAAATAAAGGTCTTTCATGCAGAAATTTCTCTTGTTATGAATACTTCAAGAAACAATCTGCTACTTGGTTTTCTTAGTGTATCAAAGTAATTCTCATTATTTAAATCCCACTAGAAATAGAAAATACTAATTGTAGCCTTAATAATCAAATATTTGGCAAAATTCAGTGTGTTGGCTCCATTTAAATAAATAAAATCGACTGTTGTTTTTCATTGGGTAGTGGGATTATCAAGACAAATCGATAGCTTCTGATATTGCAGAAAATGATTTATATAAAACTCAAAATTCACACCTAGCGCTGATTTATACATTCACATGCCAGTGAGTCACCAATACTTATTTTTTCCCAACATATTATAGGGTTTCTATTTTGTATTAATGGGGGAAAAGTACCAGAGCAGCATTAACCCATAATGTTGAGGAGACATTTTTCACTACTTAGGCATTGCCAGTCACCTGCAGCATAAAAAGATAACGATTTGCTATAGTATAGGAAAACATGACTCTCGCTCAATATAATTCACTTTCTCACTGTAGGAAGGACAAAGGGACATATTGTTTTTTTCTTTGCTATAGCGCAATAGAAATTTGATCACAGGTAACACTAGAAAATTATGTTAAAAAATGAGTTGTAGCTGGAAGCAAAACAGATCTCACAGAAGATAAAAGGACAAGGAATCAAGCCACAATAGGAAGATACCTGGGAGTAAATAAAATGGCTTTAAGTCTAAAATATCTGATTACTTTCATAACAAGGCATTTGTAAAATTATCAGGTTCCATGTAGGTCAAGGAACTGTTGTTTTTGAGAATTTGAACAGTATCGGACAGGTTTCAGAAGATAAGAAAGGTGATTTGTTTTAGAGAGAAGAATGTGGATAATTAAAGCAAAAACATTACTGGCACAGAAAGATTACCAAGAAGAAATCAAAGCCAAAATGATTTTCAAGATTCTCATGGAGGACAGGATAATGGGTGTTATTAACCTGCTTGTTTTCTTAAATAATAAGTTTTAAGATAATAATTTAATCTATGCAAAGCTAACAGCCCTAGTATGTTAGGGCAGACTACAGATTTTAATCTCTTACAAATTTACTTAAGATTTTGCATGATGTTCTCCACTAACATTACAGGAAAGTAAGTCCACACATGACAACTATAGTTACCTCCTAATTTACCAAGCATAATTGGAAAATGAGACCCACTCCATTCCCACACCCGGTGAATTTTCTAGATAAGATAGGAAAGGAAATTGGGAAGGGACCCAGATGTTCACAGATATTATGGCACAGTTACATGAGCAGACTTGCTATTCAAACACCTTAAGTTTAAATCCTTATTCTGTTTCTTAAAAGTTATGAGATCTTGAGCAACTTACACAATCTCCCCAAGATTCACTTTCCTTATCTGTGAAATGGGAATAATAATAGCGCAGCTTATGAAAAGTAAATGAGGTTATAAAAGTAAAACACTTGTTGGAGAGACTATTCAATTAATAATAGTTCTAGGAAATTTAATAATTGATTAACTAATTGATTAACTCATCTGTTTTTCTCACTCAATTGTGAGCTCTTCATGAATCAGAATTATACCTTACTCTTATACGGGACTACTGTATATAATAGGAAGCTTAACAAAGAGAATGGGCTTGCTTTAAATTCAATATTTCATATTTAGTATTCATATTTTATAGTTAGTCATTTACCTGGAGCAGATATTCCAAGTAAAGATAAAGAAAAAGAAAGAGGACAGCGTGTGCTGGACATAAGACAGTCTGGAGGAGTCAGGAAGTAAAGAAACATGCCTTGTCTGACTGGAGGAAAGGGCTAATCAGCTCTCCATTGGTCAAGGCAAGTAAGACATCAGAGTTAGCCATCAGGGCAAGTAGACTAATAAAATGACACCAGAGGCAGGAGGCAGTCCTGAGCTTTATTCTTGACACAACCACCTTCTACTGCAGCCTGTTTTATACATTCTGTGGAAATCACAGATATTCACAAGAAGTAATTTTAACCTGCTAGAGGATAGAAGCACCTGGGTATTTTCATCCCTCAGAATAACTGAAGGTGAAAGTAGATAACCATTTATTCACTCCTTCAACACTGTGAAATACTTATTATGTACAGGATACTAAGCATACAGATAGACATAAAACATGGTCCCTGCCTTCTACCACTTCACTGAGAGGGGCTGATAGGCAGATGTGTAAACAAAATAGTACAACCAAGTTAGATAGAAGCTATATATATTTATAGTTGAAGTTATGCAAGTCCTTGTCAGTACTCTGAGAATGAAGGTCTTAGAGTGGACTTTATAGAGGAAGTGGTGTTTGAAGGGGTGGTATATAGGGTGATTATGCTATTCATGGCAAAAGGAACAGCATCAGTTACGAACCTGAGTCTACGCACAATGACAACACTTTACATTCTGACCTAGTACAGCTCCATGCTCCAACCTGATATTTAGAAACATATGTAGCATTTATGATACCTCTCATTCACTGCTCACAGCCGTTTTCTGCACTGTCAGGTTTAAGCTGTGTCAGGTAGTTGAGGTTGCTGGAAGACTGCCATCATTGTATTATATGGGTTAATAAATGGTTGGCATGTCCAAGGAAACAGTTATCAGTAGGTCATTATCAATCCTGGAGGAACTATCAGTCCTGAAGGAGTATTTCACTTTGACCAATACAGCATTGAAGAATGCTTGCATTTTTCTTTGATTTGGGTAATGGAGATAATTATGCTTAATGAATCTAGAGGTGAAAGAAAGCCCACAGGACTGAATTAGACCTTTTACAATCATGATTAAATTTGACTAGTGATTAGAATAAACTTGGCTAGTAAGTAGGGGCAGATACTAACATACTTAGGAAGAAACTTCAAATTAAGGGAAAAGAAGCTAGACTTGACTGTGTATTAAAAAAATACAGTGGAGGGGCACCTGGGTGGCTCAGTGGGTTAAAGCCTCTGCCTTTGGCTCAGATCATGATCCCAGAGTCTTGGGATCGAGCCCCGCAGGGAACCTGCTTCCTCCCGCTCTCTCTGCCTGCCTCTCTGCCTGCCTCTCTGCCTACTTGTAATCTCTGCCTGTCAAATAAATAAATAAAATCTTTTAAAAAAATATGGTGGTGCAACATGGGGGGTTTGGGGGATAGGAAAAGAATAAATGAAACAAGATGGGTTTGGGAGGGAGATAAACCATAAGTGACTCTTAATCTCACAAAATAAACTGAGGGTTGCTATGGGGAGGGGGGCCAGGAGAGGGGGGGTGAGGTTATGGACATTGGGGAGGGTATGTGCTATGGTGAGTGCTGTGAAGTGTGCAAACCTGGCGATTCACAGACCTGTACCCCTGGGGATTAAAAATACATTATATGTTTATAAAAAAATAAAAAAATTAATAATAAAAATGGTGGAAAATATAATAGAGTTACACTTTTAAAGTTTATAAGCATTTTGTTTTGTTAATTTACTGTCAGTTGTGATAAAAACCCAGCGTCCCACTTAAACCAGTGCTTTTCAACTCCATGTTGACAAACAGATTTTTATTTTTTATCCATTAAATGCTAATGCTTTCATAATATTCTATATAATGAATTGCTAAGCAAATGAAATTACAAAACCAGACATAACTAACACAAGTTTTCAGCTTCACCTCTCCTGCCAGGGCACCCTCTGCATGGACCCCCCCGAAACCCTGTTTCTGTTTTGGCTCCAGCTATCCCACCCACCAGGGCATCCCTGTACAGAGTGCTCAGGGACCTCCACCCCATACTTGCTTTAGTTCCAGCTAGCCAGCCAAAGCTGCCACGCACAGACAGTCTACACAGAAGATATTCCCACACAGGGCCAATCCTTTAAAACTAGGAGAAGTGGATGTTCCAGCAAATTCACCGAAATAAATACCAAACAACAAACAAAATGAGAAGGCATAGAAATAAGCTCCAAATGAAAGAATGAGACAAAGCTTCAGGCAAAGAACTAAACAAAATGGAGATAAGCAATCTACCTGATAAAGAGTTCGAATTAATGGCCATAAAGTTGCTCAACAAGATATGCTATATACTAATAATGAAGTTTCAGAAAGAGAAATTAAGAAAATAATTCCTTTTACACTTGCACCAAAAAGAAAAAGTAACTAGGAATAAATTTAACCAAGGAGGTGAAAGATCTATACTCTGAAAACTATAAGGCTTTGATGATAGAAACTGAAGACAATATAAACAAATGCAAAGATACACCATGCTCATTTTTTGAAGAATTAATATAGTTAAAATTCTGCTACCTAGAGGAATCTACATATTTAATGCAATCTCTATCAAAATTCAATAGCATTTTTCAAAGAACCAGAACAAATAATCTTAAAATGTGCATGGAACCACAAAGACCCCAAATGGTCAAAGAAATCTTAAGAACAAACCTGGAGGTATTACAATCCCAGATTTCAAGATATACTACAAAGTTACAGAATAATATATCAGTATGATACTGACACAAAAATAGACATATAGATCAACAGAACTGGATAGAGAGCCCAGGAATTAACCCACACTTATATGCCCAATTAATCAACCAAAAAGGAGACAAAAATGTACAAAGGGGAAAGGGAAAGAAAGTCTTTTCAACAAACAGTATTGGGAAAACTGGACAGCTACATGCAAAAGAATGAAACTGGACCACTTTCTTACATCATACACAGAAATAAAATGGATTAAAGACCTAAATTTAAAATCTGAAACCATAAAACTACTAAAACAAAACAGCAGTAATAATCTCTTGGACATTGGGCTTAGTAACATGTTTATAGATATGTCTCCTCAGGGAAGAGAAAAAAATGCAAACCGTTAGAATTACATCAAAATTAAAATCTGTGGTGCACCTAGGTGGCTCAGTCAGTTAAACAGTCAACTCTTGGTTTTGGCTCTGGTCATGATCTCCGGGTCCTAATATCAAACCCGTGGGCTCCATGCGCAGGGCAAACTCTGCTTTTCCCTCTCCCTCTGCTCCTCCTCCTCCCCGCCCACACTCTCCCTCTCTCTGGAATAAATAAATAAAATCTTAAAAAAAAAAAAATAGGTGAAGAGTTCCCTGCAAGATGGCAGCAGAGTAGGATGCTAGCCTTGACTCATTCCACAAATACAACTAGAGAACCTTCAAATCATCCTAAATACCCCAGAAATCGATCTCGGCAGAAAAAGCTCCACAACTAAAGGTAGAGAAGAGGCCACATCAAAGAAGGTAGGAAGTACAGAGATGCAACATGAGAAAGAAACAGATCATGGTCGCTGTGGTGGGGAGAGAGCCATGGTCATGGAGAAGGGCAAGAGTAGAATAGCACCCTGGGGAGCATATGGGGAAAACAAATCCGCGTAACAATTGGTTTGGAATGTAGGACCAAATCTTGTGAGTTTTTGCAAATGGTAGGGCTTAAAGCCTGGGGATTTAAAGGTCAGTGTGCTTGCCTCTGCGAGAGTTCAGAGGACATTGGGGCTGCTCTTTGAGAAAAGGCAATGCAAATAGCCCATGAACACACAGTGTGGAAATAGTGATCTGAAGAGTACCTGGGGCACGCAGTGAAGAGGTTAGTTGCTTATCTTGGAGCATGTCCCAGAGAGGCAGCATTCATAGACCCCTCTGGGAACAAAGGAAGTGGCAGGCACCATTTCCCTCCCTTGCGTCTCAGCATAAACACAGGGCCACCTGCAGGAACCAGTGCAGTGCTGACACTCAGTACCTAATGTGCTTATACCAGGTGCCCTGCGCTCCAGAAGAACCACCCTTCCCAGTTATGTTTGCCTCACTTGCAGTACTTTGGGTCCTCTCCCCCAGAAGTCTGGCCCAAACCACTGCCAACACCATGTCTCCCACCCTGGGAGTTTTATGAGACCGTGGTTCTGGTGGCAGTGGCAACAAGTCTCATTTTTTTTTTTTCCTTAACAAGTCTCGTTTTTGTTTTTTTTTTTAAAGATTTTATTTATTTATTTGACAGACAGATCACAAGTAGGCAGAGAGGTGGGTAGAGAGAGAGGGGAAAGCAGGCTCCCTGCTGAGCAGAGAGCCCGATATGGAGCTCGATCCCAGGACCCTGAGATCATGACCTGAGCCGAAGGCAGAGGCTTAACCCACTGAGTCACCCAGGTGTCCCAACAAGTCTCACTTCTTAAGCAGACCAAAACACACCTAGTTAAACTACACCACATTCAGGCCAGGGACAAAACACTGCCCACAAGAGAGGCACAGAGTGCCTCAGCCAGATGACTGGCTTGAAGGATAAAGCAGCCAGGACACAATAGCAGAGCACATGCAGCACACATTGGAGACACTGCTGGAAGCACCAGGACTAGGGGGATGGGGGATACTATACTGCAGGGCACTACAGAACCTCTTCTTATAAAGTCATTACGCTGAAAAACAGAAGATGTAGCTGATTATCCTACAGGCAAAAAGACTAGGACAGAGGAATTTGTCCCAAATGAAAGAACAGAATGAGGCCACAGCTGGGGATCTAAGTGAAACAGATACAAATAACATGCATGATAGAGAATTTAAAGCAATGATCCTAAGGATACTCACTGGACTGGAGAAAAGAATGGAGGACATCAGTAAGACCATTAACACAGATAAGAAATAACATAGTAAAGATAAAGTCCTCAATAAACAAAGTGAGAAACACATCTGATAGAATAAACAATAGATTAGAAGAAGCATAAGAATGAATTAATGATCTAGTGGACAGTAATGGAAAGTAATCAAGCTGAACAAAAGAGAGGAAAAAGAATTAAGCAAAATGAGAACAGGCTTAGGGAATTCAGTGACTCCATCAAACAAAGTGACATTCATATTACAGGAGTCCCAGAAGAAGAGAGAGAAAAGGGGACAGAGAATTTATTTGAAGAAATAATAGCTGAAACTGCCTAATCTGTGAAAGGAAACAGATATCCAGATCCAGGAGGCATAAAAGAACTACCCCCATCACCCCCCCTCACCAAATTCAACAAAAGTAGATCCACACCAAGATATATTGTAATTAAAATGGCAAAGTATAGTGAAAAAAAATTTAAAAGGGTCATCCAGGTGGCTCAGTTGGTTAAGTGTCCCACTCTTGATTTTGGCTCAGGTCATGATCTCATGTTCATAAGCTCCATGTTGGCCTCCACACTGGGCATGGAGCCTGCTTAAGATTCTCTCACTCCCTCTTCCTCTCTCTCTCCCCCCATCTCTTTCTCTAATTAATTAATTAGTTAATTACTTAAAAGCAGCAAGACAAAAGAAGACAGTAACATACAAAGAACCCCATAAGGATATCAGCAGATTTTTCAGCAGAAACTTTCCAAGTCAGAAAGAAGTGGCATGACATATTCAAAGTGATGAATGGAAAAAACCTGCAGGCACGAATACTCTATCCAGCAAGGCTATCATTCAGAATAGAAGGAGAGATAAGGAGTTTCCCAGACAAACAAAAAGTAAAGGAGTTCGTGACCACTAAACCAACCCTGTGAGAAATATTAAAGGGACCCTGTGAGTGGAAAGGAGACACCAAAAATCACATTATGAAGGTAGAAAAACAAAAGCAGTAAGAATGATTATTTCTGGGGGGAAAAAAATTGGTCAAGGAACTCACAAAGTAACAGGATTTAAAACGACACCATAAACCTGAAACGTGGGTAGGAGAGGAGTGAAAGATGGGTTGAAGACTGCTATATGCAAAATATATTATATACAAACCTAATGGTAAACACAAATCAAAGGCCACTAATAAACATGCAAAGAACAAAAAGGAAAAAATCCAAATATATCACTAAAGAAAACCAGCAGACCATGAAAGAGAGAAAGGATCAGAGAAAAATCTTCAGAAACAACCACAAAACAAATAATAAAATGGTAATAAATAAAATCTACCGATAATTACTTTGAATGTAAATGGACTAAATGCTCTAATTGAAAGATATATGGTGACAAAATAGAGTAAAGAAAGAGAGAGAGAGATCCATGTATATGCTGCCTACAAAAGACTCACTTTTGGTGTAAAGTCACCTGCAGATTGAAAATGAGGGGATGGAAAAACATTCATCACACAAATGGATGTCAAAAAAAAAAAAAAAGCCAATAGGGCACCTGGGTAGATCAGTTAGTTAAGCACTTGATTTGGTTTTTGAATCAGGTCATGATCTTTGGGTCGTGGGATAGAGCCCTCTGTAAGCCCTCAGCAGGGTGGACAAACTAAATTGGACAAACTAAATTTTAAAGCAAAGACTGTAATAAAAGACAAAGAAAAACATATATAATAATAAAAGGGATAATCCAACAAGAACATGTAACAACTGCAAATATTTATGCACCCAACTTGGAAGCACCCAAATACATAAAACAGTTAATAACTAGCATAAAGGAACTAATCACTAATAATACAATAACCGTAGGGGACTTTAACACCCCACTTACAGCAATAGACAGATTATCTAAACAGAAAATCAACAAGCAAACAATGGCTTTGAATGATACACTGGACCAGATAGATTTTTTTTAAGATTTATTTATTTATTTGATAGAGAGAGAAATCATAAGTAGGGAGAGAGACAGGCAGAGAAAGACGGGGAGGCAGGCTCCCTGCTGAGCAGAGAGCCCGATATGGGCCTTGATCTCAGGACCCTGAGACCATGACCTGAGCCAAAGGCAGAGGCTTAACCCACTGAGCCACCCAGGTGCCCTGGACCAGATAGATTTAACAGAAATATTCAGAATATTCCATCCTAAAACAGCAGAATACACATTCTTTTCAAGTGCACATAGAACATCATCCTGAACCGATCATATATCAGGCCACAAAAAAGCCTCAACCAGTTAAAAAGATTGAAGTCGTACCATGCATCTTTTCTCACCACAATGCTATGAAACTAGAAACACAAGGAAAAAAATCTGAAAAGACCACAATACATGGAGGTTAAATAATATACTATTAAACAATAAATGGGTCAACTAGGAAAGAAAAGAATAAATAAAGTACATAGAAACAAAAATAAAAAAAGAAAGAAAAGAAAACACAACAGTTCAGAACCTTTGAGAAATAGCAAAAGCAGTTCTAAGAGGGAAGTTTATGGAAACACATGCATACCTCAAGCAAGAAAAATCTCAAATAAACAACCTAGCCCTATACCTAAAGGAGCTAGGAAAAACAAAAATAAACAGGAAAAACAAAAACAAACAGGACCTAAAACCAGCAGAAGGAAAGAAATAATAAAGATCAGAGCAGAAATAAATCAGGAGGAAGACAAATCATAAGAGTCTCCTTTATTTTTTTTAAGATTATTTATTTATTTATTAGACACACAGACAGAGAGAGAGAGAGATCACAAGTAGGCACAGAGGAGGCGGGTGGGGGGGGTAGGCAGAGAGGAGGCGGGTGGAGAGGGGGGGAAACGCAGGCTCCCCGCTGAGCAGAGAGCCCGATACGGGGCTCGATCCCAGGACCCTGAGATCAAGACCTGAGCCGAAGGCAGAGGCTTAACCCACTGAGCCACCCAGGCGCCCTGAGACTCTTAACTCATGAAACAAACTGAGGGTTGCTGGAGTTGGGGGTAGGCAGAGAGTGGTTGGGTGATGGACATTGGGGAAGCTATGTGCTATGGTGAGTGCTGTGAAGTGTATAAGCCCATGATTCACAGACCTGTACCCCTGGGGCAAATAATACACTATATGTTAATAAAAATAAATAAATAATAAAATATTTTAAAAAGGAAATAAGTGAAATAGAAACTAAAAACAACAATAAGAGCAGATCTTTAAAACTAGGATCTGGTTCTTTGGGGGGAAAAATCAGTAAATTTGATAAACCTCTACCCGGACTTACCAAGAAAAAGGGAGAAAGGACCCAAATAAACAAAATCACAAATGAGAGAAGAGAAATAACACCAAACAGCACTGAAATACAATTATAAGAGAATATTATGAAAAACTGTATGTCAACAAATTCGACAACCTAGAAGAAATGGATAAATTCCTAGAAACATAAAACCTACCAAAAGTGAAACAGGAAGAAATAGGAAATTTGAAGAGACTAATTACCAGAAAAGAAATTGAATCAGTAATGAAAAAACTTCCAAAATATAAAGTCCAGGACCAGATGGCTTCACAGGAGAATTCTACCAAATATTTATTATTAATATTATTATTATTATGTTCAGTTAGCCAACATCTAGTACAGCATTAGTTTTTGATGTAGTGTTCAACAATTTATTACTCATATTAGTTGTGTATAACAAACATTGAAAGAGGAGTTAATACCTATTGTTCTCAAACTATTCCAAAAAAAAAAAAAAAAGGAAGGAAAATTTCCAAATTCATTCTAGGAGGTCAGCACTACCCTGATAACAGAACCACATAAAGACACCACAACGAAAAAGAACTACAAGCCAATACTTCTTGTGAATGTAAATGCAAAAATCCTCAACAAAATACAAAAAAAATAAATTCCACAATACATTAAAAAAAAGCATTCACCTTGATCAAGTGAGATTTATTCCTGGACTGAAAGTGTGATTCAATCTTCACAAATCAATCAACGTGATATGTCCTATCAATGAAAGAAAGGATAAGAACCACATGATCACTTCAATAGATACAGAAAAAAACATTAAACAAAGTATAACATGTATTTGTGATAAAAACCCTCAATAAAGTGGGTTATAGCTCAACATAATAAAGACCATATATGAAAAACCCGGAATGACTATTATCCTCAATGGGGAAAAACTGAGAGCATTTTCCTATGTCAGGAACAAGATAAAGATGTCCACTCTATCACATTTTTCAACACAGTACTGGAAACCCTAGGCACAGCAATCAGACAACAAAAAGTAATAAAAAGCATCCAAATCGGTAAAGAAGTAAAATTTCACTATGTGCAGATGACATGATACTCTGTATAGAAAACTTGAAAGACTCCCACAAAACTGCTAAAACTCATAAACAAATATACTTTAATGATAAAATTTTCTTAAATTTAACCTTTCTACATGAAAAAACACCAGCCCAAATCATTTATTATTACACTGAACAGACATCGATTGCGCTGTCCAATTGTTTACAAAAGTTTCTCAATGTTTACTTCCACTTTCTTTCCGTGGCACATCATGGACCCACAACAGACAGCCATCAATCTGACACAGGTCCACAAACCACGCTTGCGGTAGCATGAACGTGACCGTGGTGTGACAGGTGTGCAGCTGAACACCACTGGTAGAGCCGAAGAGGCAGAGCAGCATAATGATGTGCTGTGAAAAGCCCAGGACTGGAAGTCAGGAGGCTTATGTTCTAGACCAGCTCACCTACTAACTCAGAGGCCTCCAGTTTTCACCTGGAAAATTGCCAGGTTAGTGCAGAGGATTTTAGCGCTTCTGACCAGCTCTAGAATGTTCGGTTTCTATGACTAATGATTTAAAAATAAAGATGTCTGAAGAAAAAATGGGCTACATAATTCGCCCCGGGGAAGAGAATGTAAGGAAATTTGTAACAATATTGTTACTATACTGGCATGGATGTGGTTTATCTTACTCTCCATGACCCACAAAACATGACATACAGATACAGACTCAATGATTCTGCCACCCAAATGGCCACTTTAACCACCGACAAGTAATTGGAAAGACTGCAGTCAACTTTAGGCACCTATAAGTCTTCTAATGACTATAACTCTGGTGCTGGTAGCAGTTGTCATATATATGAAGTTTTATAATAATGAGAACCAGGATCATTAGTCTCACATCTACTAAGCATAGTACAAAAGGGCATAGTCTTCAGTTTTACTGTCAGTTACACATGTAATATCTCTCTCTGTTTCAAACATGTATTGCTCAGTTCGGGAATACTGTACCAAGAAAGGTTATATACTCTCCTCTGAAGATCATTAAAAAGAAGGCATTTTTTTTCTCTCACATAATGACTTGGTAAGGACCCATATAAAAGCAAAGCAATGAAGAAGAGTGACTCCAAGACTGAGATTTGCTGCTACTGTTGAAGCTTTAACTTAAGAAAAAATTAACTGATGCTAATATTTAGTTTAATTCTCCCAGAAGTAATGATACTCCTATTCTTGAGCCCCAGTGCCTTTTTTTTTTTTTTCCAGGTCTGGGTTGCTTCTCAATTTTTCTGTGTGTTCCACTAATTAGGTCCCAGAAGTTTCTCTCTTCCACTTCACTTCTGGTCCTGAGTTTAGATCCTTGCTCTTTCATGTGCCTTGTACCAGATTAGTGCTGAAGACACAAAAAAGGCATCAGAGTAAGGGAACTGCTTTCCCAGATGTCTGAATATATTCTGTCCCATAGAGAAATTATTCCAGCTCAGCCTTTCTAACAATAACGCATCATAGCCTTCAGGGTTCAGAGGTGAAAACAGTCTTCCTCTGCTGTCTTCAAGAACTTCTAAGAAGGTGAACTCTTCCCCGGCTACAGACGGAAAACTAGAAAAGTATCACCTAAATAGCCACCCTACCAAGGTCTGCTAAAGGAGAACTAAAATATCTGCCTTTGCCTGCACAAAATGAAAAGTTTGTATGGAGAAAGCTCTGCAAGGGCACTCAAGAAGTCCACCAAGTCCGACAAGACAATTCCTTTCCTCTTACGGTTCCAAAGACACTTGGAATCAGAGTTTCGGATTGCAGACTCTGTACTTGAGCATAGGATATACGAAGTCAATGCTATGACATAGTCAGTTCAATTCAATAAAGTGTGTCCCAGCACCTATTAAGAGCAATCCACTTGTGTTGAGTAAGAGTCACTACACTCCAGACCCTCCAGTCTAGTTGAAGGGAAAGACTCATATACACAATTACTTGAACAAAGGCCAAACTCTGATAGTGCAAGGAAAGAGGCTCAGACATCTAAGGGAGTCAAGAGAAAAAGTGGTTCAATATGAGAAAGGGTTTTTAGATGCTAGGGCTTAATGAATGAATACAAATCTATTTCATTTTTCTTACTTCAAAAGTAATACAGCCTCACAATGGAAAATAAGTGAAAATAAAAATCACATACAATCCTATCACTTGAAAATAATTACTTTTAACATTCAACGTTTTTATCTGTACATATGTAAGCATGAATACTTTTTAAAGAAAATGTAATCATCAGTGTGTACTCCTTGGCAATCTACTTTTCTCCCTTAACAATACATAAAGAACATTTTTCTATGCCATTAGCTATTCCTCTAAGGATAGGTATGGCTCATAAGTTTCATGTTTCCTTTTATTTCTGATCCCAATTATAGCTGCTTAGAGCTTGATATTAAAAGGATTCTGAGACCCTGTTCTACGGAAAAGAAACGCTTCAATCTATTTAGCAATGTCTCCACAAGTTCAGATCAGGGAAGCTGTGCTGCAAACCCCCAAAATTTCTGGTTTGTTTCTATACCACTTTTAATACCAAATATTACTCTATCATATAATTGTATGTATATTTTAAACAGTTCCATATACTTGGACATTTAGGTTACTTTCAATAATTCTATGTTACATATAATACCATGATGAACATCCTTAGGCTTGTATACTTGTCCATTTGTATAACTATACTCTTTTTTTTTCCACTTTTTTTTTATTTCTTTTCAGCGTAACAGTATTCATTGTTTTTGCACCACATCTAGTGCTCCATACAATATGTGCCCTCCCTATTACCCACCACCTGGTTCCTCAACCTCCCAACCCCCACCCCTTCAAAACCCTCAGGTTGTTTTTCAGAGTCCATAGTCTCTCATGGTTCATCTCCCCTTCCAATTTCCCTCAACTCCCTTCTCCTCTCTATCTCCCCATGTCCTCCATGTTATTTGTTATGCTCCACAAATAAGTGAAACCATATGATACTTGACTCTCTCTGCTTGACTTATTTCACTCAGCATAATCTCTTCCAGTCCCATTCATGCTGCTACAAAAGTTGGGTATTCATCCCTTCTGATGGAGGCACAATACTCCATCGTGTATATGGACCACATCTTCCTTATCCATTCGTCCGTTGAAGGGCATCGTCCGTTGAAGGGCATCTTGGTTCTTTCCACAGTTTGGTGACCGTAGCCATTGCTGCTATAAACACTGGGGTACAGATGGCTCTTCTTTTCACTACATCTGTATCTTTGGGGTAAATACCCAGTAGTGCAATTGCAGGGTCATAGGGAAGCTCTATTTTTCATTTCTTGGGGAATCTCCACACTGTTCTCCAAAGTGACTGCACCAACTTGCATTCCCACCAACAGTGTAAGAGGGTTCCCCTTTCTCCCCATCCTCTCCAACACACGTTGTTTCCTGTCTTGCTAATTTTGGCCATTCTAACTGGTGTAAGGTGATATCTCAGTGTGGTTTTAATTTGAATCTCCCTGATGGCTAGTGATGATGAGCATTTTTTCATGTGTCTGATAGCCATTTGTATGTCTTCATTGGAGAAGTGTCTGTTCATATCTTCTGCCCATTTTTTATATCTGTTTTGAGAAGTTCTTTATAGATCCTGGATATCAACCTTTTGTCTGTATGTATAACTATACTCCTAACAAAACTTTCTATAATTGCTATTCCTGAATCAAAACACATGCAAAATTCCAAGGATTTTTAAAAGCATTACCAAATTACAGGGCAGAAACTTTATACCAAAATAAATACCTTGAAAATGCTAATTTCTGACTCTGTTCCCTGTGCTAGGTATTATAAGTTTTTTGGTTTTATTTTGTTTTTAGTCTTTTCTCACCAGTTTCAACAGGCACATGAGCTGTTTTATGTTTGAGGCAGCTCCCAACTGTTGAGGAAACATCCCTGAAGGATGTTTCAGGTATCGCAGGTCCACCCAGCAATCAAAAATGTGAGAAGAACAGTATTTTAGCACACCTGTGGCCTATGGAGTATACAAAAGTTCTGCTACACACCATTATTAACTTTTGGTCTCTCATAGCAGAAGTTACTTTGTTATGATGGAATACCTTTGCCTCTCTTACTGTAATTGTGGACATATCCAATTGTCTTTCTAATTCTGTCAATCTGGGTTTTATATATCTTGAATCTATGTTGTGAATGAAAAAAAAATCATGATTATTATGTCTTCTTGATGGGCTACTCATTGAATTGTTATATAGCACCATTATCTCTATTCACATATTTGACTTTAAATTATATTTTCCACATTGCTATACAGCTCTCTATTTAAAAAATAGCATATAGATGGACTTTAGAAAAATCTGATCATTTTTCTGTAATAGAGGAATTCAATCTATATATATTATTGTGACTTTAGACATATTTGGACTTATTTCCAATATCTTTATATTATCTGTTATCTTCCTATTCTTTTCAAACCTTTGCCTTTGGGTGAATTGATAAAGTACTCTATATTTTCGATTCAAACTTCTGCTGGTTTTTAATCTTATGTCTTAATCTTAAATTTTAACACATGTAATAAACCATAAGTTGTCCTAACAAAACCTAGAGTTATTCCACAATTTTTTCTTCTTCCTGCCAATGATAAGAATGTTGGCAGTCTTTTACATCAATTACCCTCATCTTATTATTTTGTTTAAAATTTTAGGATCAACAACTTTGGGAACAAAATTGTTGGGTTGCCTTTTTTAACTGTACTTTATTAATTTTTGTGCTTGACATTGTTTCTTGTATCCATCTCAGTTAATATTTTTGTCTTGAAAAGTTCACTGGACTCTGTACATTATAAACTCTTTAAGACTTACCATGACTGAAAACGTTTGATAATTGCAAGCAATCTTGATTTACAGCTTAGCTGTAAATTCTAGATGGAAGATAATATTCTCAATACATTGACAATGTTGCATTTCCTTCTACAATGTATCAATCTAAATTTCATTTCTCATTCCATTGTAAAGTAACTCTCCAATTGCTCTAAATAATTTCTTTTTTACCTTGACATTTGCAATTTCATTGTAGTATTTCTAGGTATAGATTATTATTTATGTTACATGTTATCCAGAGTTACTTTTATCTTAGGATACATTATTTCTTCAGTTTTGGAAAAAATGTTAGCAGCTATCTCACCAAATATTGCTTCTTTGTCCTCTAATCAATTCTAGCAATTCATCTATTCTCTTAACAGCCCTTTAATTTGGTTTGTATCTTTTCTTCATGCTGTTTTCTGGTTAATTCTTCAATCCCATCTTCTAATTCACTGTTTATATATAAAATTTATTCGGTCTACTGATGTGGTAGATTGTGTTCCAGAGATCACCACACACTATCTTCCACCTCACATGTTTTTTGGAGCGAGGCTTTGCTACTCCTGAAAGGAACAGACAGAGTGTATGTCTCTTCCCCATGAATCTGGGTCAGCCCTATGACTTGTTTGAACAATAAACTGTAGCAGAAATTGCACTGTGCCAGCTCCAATTCTTTAAAAGGCTGGCCACTTCTGCTTTAATACTCCCTCAAGAAAACCAGCCACCATGTTTTAACAGAGCACGGACCAGAATAATGAATGATAAGACACCACGTGGATAGAAAAGAGCCACATGGTAAACCCCTGAGGCTTGTGAATGAAGACTTCTGGAACCTTCTAGTCCAGCTGACTATAGCGAAGTCATCCCTGCCAATGCTACTAATTAACTACTGCCTTAGGTCCTGACCCAAAATGATGAGAGGGCTATTGATTTAAACCACAAAGTTTTGGCATGGTTTTTAACATTGTAATATATAACTGAAAGAATTATTTTTTAATTTCAGTGACTCTATTTTTCATTTCTAAGATTTATAATCAATTCTATTTCATAACTATCTATTTTATTTTGGTTTTGCTGGTACTGATTAATAATTGTTGCCTTTTTAAAATGGAAAGAATGCCTCATTTATTTCTCTGAACATCCTAAGCACAATTATTTTAAGTCTTTTTTCTTCAGAATAAATTCCTGTTTTGACCATTGATTTTGCTGTCTGTCTGTTCTGGCATTAGATTTCTCCATAACTATTTGGGGGGTGGGATAGGCAGATTATAAATACCTTGTAAGAGGCTTTTCCTTTTTTCATTTCTCAAAGCCCGTCCCCAACCGCATTTCTATCAATCTACTGATTTTTCAGTTGCTTCATGCAGCCCTCCAAAGCCCAGACCATAACCTTATCACAGTGATCTGGGTCTTATTTATAGAGATACTGTGGATGTTGCAGGTTTGGTCACAAAACCTGGGAAAACCTGGTTTAGTTACTGGTTCTATGGCTGTGTCTATTACCTTCTGCCTCACTAAGCCAAGAGCTTTCCCAGAGCCCAAAGCAGAGGTCAGGTAGAGTGTGTCCATTTTTATTTTTAACTTTCCTTTAATAAGGGAGGTAGCCTTACGCCAAGCTCTGGCTTCTAACTTCCCTTTCCCCACCCTTTATCCTGTAAGTTCTAAGGCAAATCGCAGGCAAAATGACTCAGAGACCATGAGTGGGAGATTCAGCCCTATTCACTTTATCACTCTTATATTACTTTCTTGATCCATAGAGATGATGGTTTTTGAAATGGGCTCTTTCCCTTCCTTCCTTTTATATTCCATTCTTGCTATATATTTGGGCCACAGGGAGTAAGTAAATCATACATTTACTGTGCTACTTGGGCTAGAAGTGCAGAATGTCATGGATCGAAATGTCTTCATCACACATCAAGATCCTTCAAATTCTTGGGTCTTTAGCAAGATTTTCTATCCTATTGACATCTGCTTTTCAGAGCTCATGTAATTAGATTGCAACCACTGGATAATCCAGCATAATTGTCCTATTTTAAGGTCCGTCCGCTAACCACATCTGGAAAATTCCTTCACAGTGGTGCCTAGGTAAGTGTTTGATTGATTAAGTGGAGGACGGGCATCTCGAGGGGACACTGTTGGATTCTGCCTACCACAGTAATTGAAGACATTGTGGTAGGATGGAAAAAGGTGTTTGCAACCAGAATTGAATGTAGGGATTTCTGTCTTCTAAGGACAGTAAGGGTAAGGAAAGAGGCATGAGGAGATGTAATTATTACCTGAGGAAAAAAGTTCATCTGCATACTATACCATTCCATTTTAAGACAGTGGTAAGAAAACGCTGCTGCTAAGAGGTACCAAAGGGATGGAGATCTAAATTACTTAGAATATGAGGAAAACTAAGGCAAGAAAGGTTTCAAAGAAAACCAGGCTCATATATGTGGCTGAAAGTTGGAGTCTATGTAGAAACTGCCCTTATCTATTTGTTTCAGTATAAAACACTTAACGTTGACACAAAACCTTTATATTGATCCAAATCCTCAGTAAATCCTGCCATCATAAAACTGTCTTCAGCGTGTGACTCAGAAATAGAAGGAAAGGGGTCCAAATTTTACACTGTGACTTGTGTAGAGCCAGAGGCAAGAGGACCAACAGCTTTAGGAAATGAGATGCAGGGGTGTCTGAGTGGCTCAGTTGGTT
The DNA here is from genome assembly GCF_922984935.1 of Meles meles. Lineage (NCBI taxonomy): Eukaryota > Metazoa > Chordata > Mammalia > Carnivora > Mustelidae > Meles > Meles meles. Next base: position 58,027,529 of record NC_060068.1, on the reverse strand, counting down.
AAGTATCTGTCTTCAGCTCAGGTCAGATCCCAGGGTCCTGGGATCAAGCCCTGAACCGGGCTTGCTGCTCATCAGGGAGCCTGCTTCCTCCTCTCTCTCTCTCTCTGCCTGCCTCTCTGCCTACTTGTGATCTCTGCCTGTCAAATAAATAAATAAAGTCTTAAAAAAGGGGGGGGGGTGGGGAAATGAGATGCAAATGATACCAAATGTTTAGAAAGTTAGGAACTTGGAACCAGAAGGGACAATGTAAGCCCTCATGAAGTGCAGTTACCTTAAAAAGAATCTGGGCCTTCCCACAAGATGGGCACTTGAGACAATCCTGTTTGAACTTCAAAGAAAATAAGAGTACCACCCTGAAGAAAAAAAAAAAAAAGGAGTACCACCCTGGAATCTGAATTCTTATAGTTTAAAGCAGTTCTCAATCATGGCAGAGTGTTAGAATTACCTGGGGAGCTATTATTAAAAATTCCCAGAAAAATTAAATCAGAACTTCTGGGAGTGGGACCCAGTCATCATTATTATTTAAAGCTTTCTCAGGTGATTCTAATATACAGCCAAGGCTGGAAACCACTGGTTTAAGCAGTGGAAAAATCTTGAAGGAATTCTTACTTTTGAATATGGGCAATAGAAGAGAAGTGACTATATCAGGCATTCTAAGAGATGGGAGAAAACCCACTAAATCAAAGATTTATGAGAGGATGATTCAATTCTGCTGTGAAATTGAACAAGTGAGAATGGAGAGGAGACCTTCAAATTTGACAAAGAGGAGAAGACATTATTGCTTGAGAACTATAGTAGTAAAATGGTGGGGACAAAATTTGGATTATAAAAAATTTCAAAAGTGAACAGGGGAGAGGAAGTTGAAATAAATGTAGACTAATTTTCCAAGATACTAAGAGAGTTCACGAAACAAAACACGGACACCGTGACAGGTAAAGAGCACTGAAATAACTAGGAAGCACACGAACCAGATGGAGCTTCCTCAATCAAACACAAGTTTGAATAGAGACAACATTCTGACTATTGTGACTCCACACATACTTCTTTATAGTCCTAAGTGAAAGGATTGAGAACCATGTTTACACAAGAATAAAGAACACTCCTTTACTTTTCTCTGAAGGAGAAGGATAGAGAATGAACATTAATTACAGCACAAAGGGGGTGGGGGGCTGGGTGGCTCATTCAGTTAAGCATCTGCCTTTGGCTCAGGTCCATGATCGCAGTGTCCTGGGATCCAGCCCCCATCAAGGTCCCTGCTCAGTGAGGAGTCTGCTTCTCCCTCTGCCTCCCCTACTCCCACCCCCACTTATGCTCTCTCTCTCTCACTCACTCTCTCTCTCTCAAATAAATAAATAAAATCTTTATTTTTTTAACATTTATTTATTTGGTATAAAGAGACACAGTGAGAGAGGGAACACAAGCAGGGGGAGTGGAAGAGGGAGAAGCAGACTCCCTGCTGAGCAGGGAGTCCATGTGGGGCTCCATCCCAGGACCCTGAAATCATGACCTGAGCTGAAGGCAAATGCTTAATGACTGAGCCACCCAGGTGTCCCAATAAATAAAATCTGCTTTAAAAAATTACAACACAGGGGCGCCTGGGTGGCTCAGTGGGTTAAGCCGCTGCCTTCAGCTCAGGTCATTATCTCAGGGTCCTGGGATCAAGTCCCACATCGGGCTCTCTGCTCAACGGAGAGCCTGCTTCCCTTCCTCTCTCTCTGCCTGCCTCTCTTGTGATTTCTCTGTCAAATAAATAAATAAAATCTTTAAAAAAAATTACAACACAAAGAATGTTTAGCTATAATCGAACTGACATAAGCATCGTTTATAGGTACCAGTTGTTTACTCTTCTATTTAATCTGTCACACATTTGTGATAGGTTTCATAACACAATCAGGCAGTAAGAACTTACTGAATTCAAGTAAACAATTCATGCCAATGTGTGAGTAACTGGAGTATCTAGAGACAGAGATTTGCCTTTTAAAATAGAGAAAGCCCTATTGGGGCACCTGGTTGGCTCAGTCGGTTAAGCATCCGACTCTTGATTTCTGCTCAGGTCATGATCTCAGGGTTGTGAAATCAAGCTCTACGTGGAGTCCTGGCCGCCTGGGGCTCCACACACAGCAGGGAGTCTGGTTAAGATTCTCTCCCTTCTCTCTCCTTCCCTCCCATCCCTCTCTCTCTGTCTCTCCTCCTCCCTCAGTTAAATAAATACATCTTTAAAAAATAAAAATTAAAATAGAGAAAGGCTATTAATATAAATGAAGTCCCATCTGGCGATGTAAAGAAGATATGTGAAGGTTTGCAGCCAAGTCTGCCCGTTGACTGGATATGAGTCCTATAAAATTAACTTCTGTAAACTGGTTCTTCCCTACCTCTACTTCTGAACCCCAAGTTATCCAAGAATGCCATTTTCCCCTTGGTAGTTCCCCAGGTAGCTTTGGGCACTGCAGGAGATGATGGAGGAAGGCAGAAATGGTAGCAGCTATTCTCATGTGTGAGTCAGTGGTACAAATGGATTCAGAATATTAATCAGCAATTTTATTTCAGGTTATTCTCAGGAAAAAAAATATGTTTATGTATCCTTACAAACTATGTAACATGTTTGTATTTCACTATATTCTTACCTCCAAACAATCCTTCAGAAGTCCCTCAGCCATCCAGGACTACCTTGATCTTGCCTACCTAGAAAAGCTTTTCTACTTTCCTCTTGAATACCCTGTCCTTCTGGATTAGAAATAACTTGTCACTGGATTTCCAGTCTCTTACTGATCCTACTCGAGTTTAATGAAAAAAACAACAACAAAAAACCAGAAAGCGGGGGGGGGGGGGGATGGGAGGGGAGGAGTCAAGATGGCGGAGAAGTAGCAGCCTGAGACTACATCAGGTAGCAGGAGATCAGCTCGATAGCTTATCTAAACATTGCAAACACCTACAAATCCAATGGGAGAGCGAAGAGAAGAAGAACAGCAATTCTAGAAACAGAAAATCAACCACTTTCTGAAAGGTAGGACTGGCGGAGAAGTGAATCTAAAACGACGGGAAGATAGACCGCGGGGGGAGGGTCTGGCTCCCGGCAAGCGGTGGAGGAACGGAGCACAAAATCAGGACTTTTAAAAGTCTGTTCCACTGAGGGACATTGCTCCAGAGGCTAAACCAGGGTGAAGCCCACGCGGGGTCAGCATGGCCCCAGGTCCCGCAGGGTCACAGAAGGATCGGGGGTGTCAGAGTGTCGGAGAGCTCGCAGGTATTAGAACGGAGAAGCTGGCTGCAGAGACAGAGCCGAGGACTGAACTCTCAGCTCGGGGTTACCTTGAACTGGTCGCGGGCTGGGTGAGCTCGGAGCGTGGCTAGAGGCTGGGGATATGGGAGTGATTGGGTGCTGTCCTCTGGGGGCACACTGAGGAGTGGGGTCCCAGGCTCTCGGCTCCTCCGGGCCGGAGACTAGGAAGCCGCCATTTTCATTCCCGTCCTCCGGAACTCTACGGAAAGTGTTCAGGGAACAGAAGCTCCCAAAACGAACCCGAGCCGATTACTTAGACCCGCCGCCGGTAAGGGCGGTGCAATCCTGCCTCGGGCAAAGACACTTGAGAGTCACTACAACAGGCCCCTCCCCCAGAAGATCAACAAAATATCCAGCCAGGACGAAGTGCATCTATCAAGGAAAGTAGGTTCAATTCCTAAGACAGCAGAGCAATTCCAGAGGAGGAGAAAGCAAAGCACGGAACTCATGGCTTTCTTCCCATGATTCTTTAGTCTTGCAGTTACTTCAATTTTTTTTTCTTTTTCCAATTTTTTTTCTTTTTTCTTTTTTCTTCTTCTGCTAAATTTTTTAAAACTTTTACCCTTTTCTTTTTTAACGTTTATTGACTAGTTTATCTAAATATATATATTTTTTTCTTTCTTTTTTATGTTTTCTCTTTATTTGTTATATTTTTTAAATTTTTTTCTTTTTTTTTTTCCAGAACCTGTTTTTATCCCCTTTCTCCCCCCCACAATTAGGGGTCTCTTCTGATTTGGTTACAGTGCATTTTTCTGGGGTCTTTGCCACCCTTTTAGTATTTTATTTGCTCCTTCATATCCTCTTATCTGGACAAAATGACAAGGCGGAAAAAATCACCACAAACAAAAGAACAAGAGACAGTACCGAAGGCTAGGGACCTAATCAACACAGCTCTACGCGGTAATATGTCAGATCAAGAGTTCAGAATGACGATTCTGAACATTCTAGCCGGGCTCGAAAAAGGCATGGAAGATATTAGAGAAACCCTCTCTGGAGATATTAAAGCCCTTTCTGGAGAAATTAAAGAACTAAAATCTAACCAAGTTGAAATCAAAAAAGCTATTAATGAGGTGCAATCAAAAATGGAGGCTCTCACTGCTAGGGTAAATGAGGCAGAAGAAAGAATTAGTGATATAGAAGACCAAATGACAGAGAATAAAGAAGCCGAACAAAAGAGGGACAAACAGCTACTGGACCATGAGGGGAGAATTCGAGAGATAAGTGACACCATAAGACAAAACAACATTAGAATAATTGGGATTCCAGAAGAAGAAGAAACAGAGAGAACAGAAGGTCTATTGGAGAGAATCATTGGAGAGAATTTCCCTAATACGGCAAAGGGAACAAGCATCAAAATCCAGGAGATGCAGAGAACCCCCCTCAAAGTCAACAAGAATAGGGCCACACCCTGTCACCTAATAGTAAAATTTACAAGTCTTAGTGACAAAGAGAAAATCCTGAAAGCAGCCCGAGAAAAGAAGTCTGTAACATACAATGGTAAAAATATTAGATTGGCAGCAGACTTATCCACAGAGACCTGGCAGGCCAGGAAGAGCTGGCATGATATATTCAGAGCACTAAACGAGAAAAACATGCAGCCAAGAATACTCTATCCAGCTAGGCTATCATTGAAAATAGGAGAAATCAAAAGCTTCCAGGACAAACAAAAACTGAAAGAATTTGCAAACACCAAACCAGCTCTCCAGGAAATATTGAAAGGGGGCCTCTAAGCAAAGAGAGAGCCTAAAAGTAGTAGATCAGAAAGATACAGAGACAATATACAGTAACAGTCACCTTACAGACTAATAATGGCACTAAATTCATATCTCTCAATAGTTACCCTGAATGTTAATGGGCTAAATGCCCCAATCAAAAGACACAGGGTATCAGAATGGATAAAAAAACAAAACCCATCAGTATGTTGCCTACAAGAAACTCATTTTAGATGCGAAGACACCTCCAGATTTAAAGTGAGGGGGTGGAAAACAATTTACCATGCTAATGGGCATCAGAAGAAAGCTGGGGTGGCAATCCTTATATCAGATCAATTAGATTTTAAGCCAAAGACTATAATAAGAGATGAGGAAGGACGCTATATCCTACTCAAAGGGTCTGTCCAACAAGAAGATCTAACAATTTTAAATATCTATGCCCCTAACGTGGGAGCAGCCAACTATATCAACCAATTAATAACAAAATCAAAGAAACACATCCATAATAATACAATAATAGTAGGGGACTTTAACACTCTCCTCACTGAAATGGACAGATCATCCAAGCAAAAGATCAACAAGGAAATAAAGGCCTTAAATGACACATTGGACCAGATGGACATCACAGATATATTCAGAACATTTCATCCCAAAGCAACAGAATACACATTCTTCTCTAGTGCACATGGAACCTTCTCCAGAATAGATCACATCCTGGGTCACAAATCAGGTCTCAACCGGTATCAAAAGATTAGGATCATTCCCTGCATATTTTTAGACCACAATGCTCTGAAGCTAGAACTCAATCACAAGAGGAAAGCTGGAAAGAACCCAAATACATGGAGACTAAACAGCATCCTTCTAAAGAATGAATGGGTCAACCAGGAAATTAAAGAAGAATTGAAAAAATTCATGGAAACAAATGATAATGAAAACACAACAGTTCAAAATCTGTGGGACACAGCAAAGGCAGTCCTGAGAGGAAAATATATAGCGGTACAAGCCTTTCTCAAGAAACAAGAAAGGTCTCAAGTACACAACCTAACCCTACACGTAAAGGAGCTGGAGAAAGAACAAGAAAGAAACCCTAAACCCAGCAGGAGAAGAGAAATCATAAATATCAGAGCAGAAATCAATGAAATAGAAACAACAACAACAAAAAAAAAACAATAGAAAAAATCAATGAAACTAGGAGCTGGTTCTTTGAAAGAATCAATAAGATTGATAAACCCCTGGCCAGACTCATCAAAAAGAAAAGAGAAAGGACCCAAATCAATAAAATCATGAATGAAAGAGGAGAGATCACAACTAACACCAAAGAAATACAGACAATTATAAGAACATACTATGAGCAACTCTACGCCAACAAATTGGACAATCTGGAAGAAATGGATGCATTCCTAGAGACATATAAACTACCACAACTGAACCAGGAAGAAATAGAAAACCTGAACAGGCCCATAACCAGTAAGGAGATTGAAACAGTCATCCAAAATCTCCAAACAAACAAAAGCCCAGGGCCAGACAGCTTCCCAGGGGAATTCTACCAAACATTTAAAGAAGAACTAATTCCTATTCTCCTGAAACTGTTCCAAAAAATAGAAATGGAAGGAAAACTTCCAAACTCATTTTATGAGGCCAGCATCACCTTGATCCCAAAACCAGACAAGGATCCCACCAAAAAAGAGAACTACAGACCAATATCCTTGATGAACACAGACGCAAAAATTCTCACCAAAATACTAGCCAATAGGATTCAACAGTACATTAAAAGGATTATTCACCACGATCAAGTGGGATTTATTCCAGGGCTGCAAGGTTGGTTCAACATCCGCAAATCAATCAATGTGATAGAACACATTAATAAAAGAACAAGAACCATATGATACTCTCCATAGATGCTGGAAAAGCATTTGACAAAGTACAGCATCCCTTCCTGATCAAAACTCTTCAAAGTGTAGGGATAGAGGGCACATACCTCAATATTATCAAAGCCATCTATGAAAAACCCACCGCAAATATCATTCTCAATGGAGAAAAACTGAAAGCTTTTCCGCTAAGGTCAGGAACACAGCAGGGATGTCCATTATCACCACTGCTATTCAACATAGTACTAGAAGTCCTAGCCTCAGCAATCAGACAACAAAAAGAAATTAAAGGCATCCAAATTGGTAAAGAAGAAGTCAAACTATCACTCTTCGCAGATGATATGATACTATATGTGGAAAACCCAAAAGACTCCACTCCAAAACTGCTAGAACTTGTACAGGAATTCAGTAAAGTGTCAGGATATAAAATCAATGCACAGAAATCAGTTGCATTTCTGTACACCAACAACAAGACAGAAGAAAGAGAAATTAAGGAGTCAATCCCATTTACAATTGCACCCAAAACTATAAGATACCTAAGAATAAACCTAACCAAAGAGGCTAAGAATCTATACACAGAAAATTATAAAGTACTCATGAAAGAAATTGAGGAAGACACAAAGAAATGGAAAAATGTTCCATGCTCCTGGATTGGAAGAATAAATATTGTGAAAATGTCTATGCTACCTAAAGCAATCTACACATTCAATGCAATCCCTATCAAAATACCATCCATTTTTTTCAAAGAAATGGAATAAATAATCCTAAAATTTATATGCAACCAGAAAAGACCTCGAATAGCCAAAGGAATATTGAAAAAGAAAGCCAAAGTTGGTGGCATCACAATTCCGGACTTCAAGCTCTATTACAAAGCTGTCATCATCAAGACAGCATGGTACTGGCACAAAAACAGACACATAGATCAGTGGAACAGAATAGAGAGCCCAGAAATGGACCCTCAACTCTATGGTCAACTAATCTTCGACAAAGCAGGAAAGAATGTCCAATGGAAAAGAGACAGCCTCTTCAATAAATGGTGCTGGGAAAATTGGACAGCCACATGCAGAAAAATGAAATTGGACCACTTCCTTACACCACACACGAAAATAGACTCAAAATGGATGAAGGACCTCAATGTGAGAAAGGAATCCATCAAAATCCTTGAGGAGAATGCAGGCAGCAACCTCTTCGACCTCAGCCTTAGCAACATCTTCCTAGGAACAACGGCAAAGGCAAGGGAAGCAAGGGCAAAAATGAACTATTGGGATTTCATCAAGATCAAAAGCTTTTGCACAGCAAAGGAAACAGTTAACAAAACCAAAAGACAACTGACAGAATGGGAGAAGATATTTGCAAACGACATATCAGATAAAGGGCTAGTATCCAAAATCTATAAGGAACTTAGCAAACTCAACACCCAAAGAACAAACAATCCAATCAAGAAATGGGCAGAGGACATGAACAGACATTTCTGCAAAGAAGACATCCAGATGGCCAACAGACACATGAAAAAGTGCTCCACGTCACTCGGCATCAGGGAAATACAAATCAAAACCACAATGAGATATCACCTCACACCAGTCAGAATGGCTAAAATGAACAAGTCAGGAAATGACAGATGCTGGCAAGGATGTGGAGAAAGGGGAACCCTCCTCCACTGTTGGTGGGAATGCAAGCTGGTGCAACCACTCTGGAAAACAGCATGGAGGTTCCTCAAAATGTTGAAAATAGAACTACCCTATGACCCAGCAATTGCATTACTGGGTATTTACCCTAAAGATACGAACATAGTGATCCAAAGGGGCACGTGTACCCAAATGTTGATAGCAGCAATGTCTACAATAACCAAACTATGGAAAGAACCTAGATGTCCATCAACAGATGAATGGATAAAGAAGAAGTGGTATATATACACAATGGAATACTATGCAGCCATCAAAAGAAATGAAATCTTGCCATTTGCAACGACGTGGATGGAACTAGAGCGTATCATGCTTAGTGAAATAAGTCAATCGGAGAAAGACAACTATCATATGATCTCCCTGATATGAGGACATGGAGAAGCAACATGGGGGGTTAGGGGGATAGGAGAAGAATAAATGAAACAAGATGGGATTGGGAGGGAGACAAACCATAAATGACTCTTAATCTCACAAAACAAACTGGGGGTTGCTGGGGGGAGGTGGGATTGGGAGAGGGGGAGGGGGCTATGGACATTGGGGAGGGTATGTGCTATCGTGAGTGCTGTGAAGTGTATAAACCTGGCGATTCACAGGCCTGTACCCCTGGGGATAAAAATACATTATATGTTTATTAAAAAAAAAAAAAATTGGAAGGGGAGGTGAACCATAAGAGACTATGGACTCTGAAAAACAACCTGAGGGTTTTGAAGGGTCAGGGGTGGGAGGTTGGGGGAACAGGTGGTGGGTAATGCGGAGGGCACGTTTTGCATGGAGCACTGGGTGTTGTGCAAAAACAATGAATACTGTTATGCTGAAAAAATAAATAAAATGGGAAAAAAAAAAAAAAACCAGAACGCCCTTGCAGGGAGCAACTATTCCTAACAGACCTAGAGAAAGGACACTCAAGGTTTACCAGAGAAGGTACTAAGAAGGTTTTAGTGAACAGGCAGTTAGCTGTAGCAGCCTTTGCCTAAGGGTCAGGAAAACTCCCTCAATAACTGAATCCCTTGTGACCAGTCAATGGAGTTTTCTAGGGGAGATGTGTGACAGGTTCATATGGTATAAAGAGACCCTTCAGCTATATCATTAATTAGGAGATCTTATTTGAAGATTATCAAAAGTGATTTGAGATTTGATGGGGCCATTCTTGAACAGAATTTAAACAGAATTTTAGAACAGAAATAATGTCTACAATACCAGAGACCCTATTTTATAATGATACCATGCAGACTCTAGAGTGACCTCTGTTTCTGAGATTTACAGTGTTTGGCTCTCTTCTTTTGTTTTATAATAATGTTCACCATTTATTGAGTATCTTCCATGTGCTGGCTACAATATGTAACTTGTCTTATTTAATTGCCTCACATAACATCATAAGGTGAATATTTATGCCCCTATTTACAGATGAGTAAGTAGACTCTGACATGTTGAGTAGCTTACTGAAGGCCATATAAAAAATTACAACAGAGCTCAAATTTTGATCTCAGATCTATAGGACTCCAAAGGTGGCTTTTTTTTCATTATACACATTACACTAATTTTCAATATACTTAAAGGAGCTTAACTTCAGAAGAGATATTTTTAATGCTCTTTGGTAGCGGAATTTCAACTCAGCACTACACAAAGCAGGGAGCTTATTGAAGGGTTAAAGAAAAGCTGAAGGAACCTGCTGGTAAAAATAAGGCTGCTTCAAGTATAAGTAACATCATATCTTAGCCTTAAAGGTGTATTTCTAGAGAGATAGAGATGGCACAACATTATTCTGGTTAAGAGTAGCAGGTCATACGCAATACCCTAGCTTTGACTCAAGAAAGAATTTTAAAAATATTAGGCTGAATTTATGAGGTTGACATGGAGGCTCAAAATAATAAAAGCCATCTTATAGCATGACACCAGAAATAAGAAAAGAATCCCGGTTCTTTTCATCTTGTGACTCTCGGGAGAAAGTGGCAGTAGAGATTTAGGATTTTGAAACTGCTGTCATTGCGGGGGTGGGGATAAGAAACCGCAAAAATTTAACAGGGTAAATGAATTTGAAATAAAATTAAATTTTTTATTTTGCACAGATGATTACTGAATTCCCTTTATACTGTCAACACTGTGTCAGGTGCTGTGTAGGTGGAAAACATAAGTGTGGCATAATGCTTCCCTTCTAAGAGCTTGTAATACAATTAGGAAACCAGGCACAAATACAACAATGTATAATTTAGTGACCAAACAAGAAGTACTGATAATAAAAGCTATAAATCTATAATAAAATATCTATATATCTATATAATATAATATTTATCATATATAAAATATATATAATAAAAGCTATAAAACTCAGACAAGAAATAAGGAAATGAGGACTGCAGTGTGCATCCACTCCATTAATATATTTACTGAATACACCCTGTGGGCCAAGCAGCATGAGATAAGGAATGCTATGGCTAACCAGTAGAAACACAGACAGGTGAGACGTATCAAGACAGGAAATACTTAGTTAGGCAAATAAAAGGGCAGGGACTTTGTAAAGAGGTAAAAATTTTTAGAGCAGCAACTCCTTACAGACATAAGCACTTTCCAGGTATCAATTCATTTAATCTTCACGAGAACTCAAGGAGGTAGGTACTGTTAGTGTTCTGGTATTACAGCTGAGGAACCTAGGCTCGGAAAAGCAAAGCAACTGACTCCTTCAGACACACAAAGAGAAACAACCAGCTTCGAATGCTTCAAGTGCAAGGTTCAACTGCCTTGTATATGACCTCTCAGGCCTCGCCATGTTACAGAGGGCCTGCCCTTACAAAGAACACAGGATTAGTAAGTTTTAGCAAGGAGATCATCGCAAGTTGGGGTAACATTTTGTCTTAGACCTTGATAGTTGTGATTACTCTTTAAGGCAACAGTGCTCAAACTTTATGGTCCATCAGACCACATGGAAAGCTCATTAAAACACAAAGAGCTGAACCTCACCCAGTGAGTCTTCACATCAGTAGGTTTGTCATGATGCCCCCAAATTTGCATTTTTCCCAAGTGGTGCTGATGCTGGGTGTCTACAGATCATACTTTGAAAGCACTGACTAAGAAAACAAGTGCCCAACCTCCCTGACGAATGTTATATCTGGGGCCATCCATCATTAACCATGGAATTGGACATCTCTATTTTCACATCACAGAAATCTCAAACTCAACATTTCTAGAACTGAAACCTCTATCTTCTCACTGAAAATCTGCTCTTGTTTCTGCCATCTTAAGTGATGGCACAAGTTAACACTCGGTACTTTGGAAGCATCCCTGCCTCTTTATTCATCTGCCCTCATCCAACAAAAACAACCTATCATGTTGGTTTTTCCTCTAAGTGCCTCTTCCTACAAATATTAAGCACCACTGTGTGCGACTCTAGGCTGGATTAAGACTGAAAGGTGTTTAGTACCTCAAAATATCACCACCAGACAATGTCTTACTCTATTGTAAGGGAGAACATCACCTTGGGAGAGTCAGCAATGTCACAGAAGAGGGGATATTCATAGAGGTTGGGCATCTAGGCAGAAGTGGTGTAGGAAGCATCTTTCAAAGCAAAAACCTATTGGGACTGAGCATTGGTCATGACATAAGAGTTTAAAATGGATTGCCCTAGCAAGATGAGGGTCTTGCTGTTTGGTAAGTGAGCTGTTTGCCTGGATCAGCAAACTGTTGTCTCAGATAAATTGATATGCAGGAATTACCCGACTCATATAGTGAAACTATTTATTAGTTTGCAGTCCTATCTTTTTTGGGCAAATGTTTCCCCGAACAAAATACTAACTCATGTTGACACAGGTGGTCTCTGTTCTTAGTCCTAATAACTATGTCATGTTGATGTAGGTGATCACAGTTCTCCAAGACATTGTGTCCTAGATTCAAGAAACTTAAATTCCAGTGAACAGTCAGCATAAGCTTTCAACTACCTCCTTCTTAAAATTATTCATACGATAAGAAGTATACAGAAAAGAAGATTTGAATCTTCTTATGGAAGTCTTCACTGTGGAGATAACACTGAATATAAAGGATACAGGGGGGAGGGCAATCCAGTCAAGGTGAAACAAGAAGAATATGAAAAACCCCAGAGACATGAGATATCATGAGGCCATTTCCTTTCTATCCATAAGCCCAAGCTTTAGTTCAGACCCTCCTTTTTCTTCAGACTATTGAAAAAAATGTTTAACTGATGCCCCTACCTCCATCCCCAGTCTTAAACATGCGTACCCCAATTCATTCTGTACTCTGTAGCCAGTGAGTTATCTACCTAGAACCCAGGCATTTTATCTTTACCCCACAGCAGGAGCAGCACACCATGCTCCTCTGGGAAAAACAAAAGAAGGTCAGGGAAAGGGGCACCTGGGTGGCTCAGTGGGTTAAAGCCTCTGCTTTCGGCTCAGGTCATGATCCCAGGGTCCTGGGATCGAGCCCCGCATCGGGCTCTCTGCTCCACGGAGAGCCTTCCTCCTCTCTCTCTGACTGTCTCCCTGCCTACTTGTGATTTCTGTCTGTCAAATAAATAAATAAAATCTTTAAAAAAAAAAAAAAAAAAAAAAAAAGAAGGTCAGGGAAGCACTGTGCCTCCTTCCCTGATTGTATGACATACAAAAGGGTCTCCTTTTGATGCCTGATTTCTTATAAGAAAATTGTAGATGCCTGCCATTCCAGGATGGTGGGGAGGGAGGGAGATAGTATTTTCCCTTCTTTCTGACCAGTGAACCTAAATTCCTAACACGACAAAGATCCAGACACGTATTTACTTAAGGCTTACCTAAGGATAAAATGCAAATTGCATAGAATGGGGGAGAGTGGACTTGGAATAGCTTTGTACCCCTACTTTATCTAATCCCCATCTTAAATATCCCTTCCTAGATGTGCAGCATGTCTCCACATGAACTTTCCCTCCAATGGTACGGTGTCTCCTCATGGACTACTTCCTCTCCTTCCCTTCTATTATCCTCGTCTTGCCTTCCCTGTGCTTGGAGCTTTTACTACTTCCTCCTCCCTTCTTGGATAAGGGAACTTCACCCAACAGCAGTTGGGCCTCTGGCCTCTTTTGGGCTTTTGGAGATCTTTATGGTCTCCAAGTTATATGCTGAGTGTTGTGAGATGTGTGTCAATCACAGATATTCTTTATCTATCTATTGCTGGTTAAGGGAAGAAGGGGAGTTCCTAGTTTTGAGAAGAGATGAGAAAGAACACTGGAAATGACTGCCTATTTTACGTTGCAGCTTTATTTTACCTTTTGTTTTGTTCTGTTTTTCTTAAGAGATATCTCTTAAAAAAAAAAAAAATCAGAGCTCTTACCCTGCAAGAGTTATGCTCCAAACAATTAACAGTCACTGAGTCTCTATATGACATTCATATCCTCACTCCTAGAGTAACGTTTAACCTCGTTTTGCTTTAAACAACAACAAAAACCACAACCATCTCTCTACCAACCTGAATAATAACATTACAAGTCCTTCTTCCATTAACCTAGCCCTGGAGAGTTTCATATTCAATCACCCCTTCCCAATTCCTGGCCTCCTCTCCCTCAATTGCAGACAAGGACAGTTCTATCTGCCACAAAACCAACCTACTTAAAACCTTCATGTTTCCTCAATGCTCATCAAGACTGCACATATGCCCTTGAGGGGGCAGCCCTTTTTCAGCTTTAACCAGTTGTTGCCATGAACAAAAGCAGATTCCTTGTGGTTAAATTTCCAGAAGTCAGAAAAAATCTGGGGTTTTAAGGGAAATATCTCAATTTTTTAATGTTGGATGACATACACAAAAAAACAAAATTGAAACAGAAAAAACAATACAAAAAAGCACATCTTCAACCTCTGACCTAAAGAATCAAGTCCAAACTTCCTATCAGAGTCCAGGCTATGATGAGGAACTGGCCCCTGCATCCTCTCCAGCCCCTTCTCTAATTGCTTTCCACAAGTACTGAACGCCAACAATAATATTAAACTGATTTTACAGTTTCCACTGCGTATACCTCTGAAAGTCTTATTTCCTCTACCTCAAGTCCATTCACAAATATTATCTACCTGGAGAATTCCTATTCATATCCAAACATGGCAGAGGTACAACCTCCACTTTGAAGCATTCCCTGATCAGCCCCTCAAAATCATTCTCTCTCCTATATTATCTCTCTACCAATACATAGTTTTATTATCATTAGCTTCCACTTGTTGAATGTCTATTGTGTTCCAGAGATGAAAAAGACTGGTTAGAAAAAGTAAAATGGTTTACTAAAGCCACAAAATTAAAGCAAGACATGGGATTGTAAATAATCAAATTCCATCTAGCGCCAATGTTTATATTCATTATCCCCTACTACCTTCTACCTCCAATTTCTTCATGTATTATTTTTTATATCAGTTCCCCCAACCCCTTAACTGGGATTATGCAAAAACAGAAACAATGTTTTATTCATCTTTGTATCACCAGCACCTGAAATATAATATATACTCAATGTGTTTATTGAGTTCAGCTGAACTGTGTTTTAAATGCAAATCATAGCAGTTTTATTCAATACTGCCTCCTTTTCATTGACTAATTCTTGACATTTATCCAAATTTATCTTCTTCATTTTGGATCATTAACGAGAAGTTTAAAGTGATGTTTTTCAAATTCACTACCTTCCAAAAGGGTAATGAACCAAAAGGTAGAATTGCCATCACTTTAATAGTGATGTACTTAATTCAAGCAACCATCTCTGGGTATGAGTTGAGAAGCAGATTACTCTCCAGTTTCTCAAATTCCAAATTCTGAATTAGCAGGAAGAGGCCCAAATTTGGGAAAGAATTTTTTACTTCAAGCAAACATATTTAAGCTACACTTGGCATGTCCTCTCTGTATCCTAAAGGATTTTCACAGAAGGAGTCAATTGTAATTGTCTTCCTCTATAAGCTATATGTGTTTTTTTCACGTATGGAAAGGTGACCTAATTTACCTATAGTTGATAAGACATATATGCATGCACTTTGAGTTATTTCCAGCAAGGAGAAACAATTTGTGCTCAACCATTAACTGTCTCCCCAAGAGGGGGAAAAAAAAAAACATGGCCTAAAGGAAAGACAGAGCCTGATTTGATAAAAACCCTTGGTGGATAAAATCTATGAATGTAATCTCAATACACCAGGCTCAAATCCAGTATTTAATTACCTTTTCTCTGCCCCAACATCCCTTAGGAATCCCATATATTTTCCACCACATGGCTGGCTACAATTTTCAGCATGGGAGGAAAGGGAGTTGGGGAGGGAGAGAGACTCACCTAAGAGCCGCAACAGAGCAACAGAAAGACGTGTGTGTAGCGTCTGATTCTAATGAGATTAGAATCACATGCATTTTATCAACCATGTGATTCTAATCAATCATTCCCATGATGGATTGATTCCCAGCTTCCTGTTGTGAACAGTCCTCTCACACAAAGAGGCTTTATTCCAGGGGAGGACTTGAATACAGAGTTCCCTTTGAGACAATCATTTCTAAGAGTGAACTGAAATACGTATGAATAGATTATTACTAAGAGATTTACTTGAGGTATTCTGAGCTAACTCTCCTGAGATACTGAATATACCTCACCTCCACATTTTAGTTAAAAGAGGTAAACATCCCACTCCAAAAATTATGAAGATGGGGTTCTCTGGGTTGTTTTAAGTATAACTATTCTCATTAAAATGTCATGACCAAATGCCTTCCTTCTTTTCCCTTACAGAGCCTAGGGCAAGAGTTTGTCCCCAGCCCACCCATTCAGTCACCCACTCTGGTAAAGACTGCATCTCACCCAGCCTTTTATCTTCTGGTGCCTTTTGGGGAGCACTCAAAAGAGATTAACTTACATATAATGAGTCATGCCTGGAACATTGTATTTCTTCTTTTCTAAATTTTATAAACCAAGAGTCAGGTGAATTTATCTTGCTCTTTGAGATTCAAATAAAACTTGGTTTGAACAAAATACAACATGTCTCCAGATGTCTCCTGTGAACTGCTAGAACCTTAATGTCCCCGGTACTGCTTAGAGTACCTCAGTCTTGGTTGTGCCCCCAAACCCCTACTGATAGACTCCACAGCTCCGTATACAGTGCTGGTGACTTACCTCGATTCTTTAGAGCAGTGGTTCTCAAAGCGTGGTCCAGCACCAACAGCATCAGCATGACCAAGGAATTTGTAGAAATGCAAATTATTATGCCCGGTCACCCAGAGTACTGAGTCAAAATACCCAGCAAGACCCAGCAAATGTATGTTAATAAACCTTAGTTCATTCTTTTTTTTCTCTGTTTCTATTTAAATTCCAGTTAGTTAACAAACAGTGTAATATTAGTTTCAGGTGCAGAATTTAGTGACTCATTACTTACATACAACACCTAGTGCTCATCACCAGCCAGTGCTCTCCTTAATCTGCAACCATTTTGCCCATCCCCCACCCACTTCCCTTCCAGTAACCCTCCGTTCCTTCTCTGTAGTTAAGAGTCTGTTTCCTGGTTTGCCTCTATTTCTTCTCCCCATGTTCATCTGTTTTGTTTCTTAAATTCCATGTATGATCATCAAATCTACAAAACAAAGCAAGAAGTCTACATCAAATCATCAAAACTGCAATGAGATATCACCTCACCAGCCAGAATGGCTAAAATTAACAACACAGAAAACAACAGGAGTCAGCAAGGAGGCAGAGAAAGAGGAACTCTTTTATACTGTTGGTGGGATGCAAACTTGTGTGGCCACTCTGGAAAACATGGAGGACCCTCAAAAAGTCAAAAATAGAACTACCTTACGACCCAGCAATTGTACTACTAGGTGTTCACCCAAAGGATACAGAAATACTGATTCAAAGGGGTATATGCACTCCAATGTTTATAGCATAATTTTCTACAATAGCCAAATTATGGAAAGAGTCCAAGTGTCCCTCAAGTGATGATAAAAAAGATGTGGTGTACACACACACACACAATGGAGTATGAGTCATAAAAAAGAATGAAATCTTGCCATTTGCAATGATGTGGTTGGGGCTAGAGAGTATTAAACTAAGTGAAATAAGTCAGAGAAAGACAAACCCTAGTTGATTCTGACACTCAGTAAAATTTGCAACTTCCTGCTCTAGAGCAGAACGGCTCAAAGTGTGGACCTTAGATCTGCAGCATCAGATAAACTGAGAGCTAATAAAATTCAAAATATCTGGCCAAGCTCTGAACTTACAGAATGAGAGTCTCAGATTTGTTTTCAAAAGCTCTCCAGGTGATTGTCATGCTTGATGAATTTTGAAAAGTACAACTTCAAAGCATTTCCCCTCACTATATCACTGACTCCTGGTGCTCCTCATCTAATTTCTTTTTAGTGTAGGAGCATAGAGGCAAGAGACCCTGGTGACACAGTTCTTTCGCATTTTCCCCTTCCCCTCCTGCCAGTGCATACAGGTGCTGCTAGCATGCTGGATGTGATGGGTTGAAGAGTGCAAGAGCTTGTTGATGACTTGAGCCTACCCTGACAGATCATTTCTTTCTAGAAAGGAATATTTCCCTTAGGTAGACAATAGCAGCCCCAAGGATTCAGTGACAGTTAAAAAGGCTTTACTTGCACAGAGCACAAGGGAAAAAAACCAAAATTACTTCTGGAATAGGTGCTGGAGAGCCATATACAAATAGCATTGATGAGTTTCAGCACTGACTCAGCCAGAACACCGTTAGACATTGAAGGATGGGAGAAATACTCAGAAAGAAATGACCGAATGTGAATATGCTGGGTTTGGTTGGTCTTTGTAACCTGTATTGCAGTTTATTTGATGGGATGGCAAATTTTCAATAGAAAAAGAAAATAAAGAAACAATAAGGTATAAAAAAAAGAATTCACTGTGTCTCCAATTTCTCTCCATAAAGGCACAAACGGAGGTAATGGATTCAAAATAAACCAGGAAGACTTACATACATCAAGTATATAGAAGATTGCTTTGGAAGGCTGGGAGGGATGATTTGAGAGCAGGTATAAGAAAATGATGAGAAAGATGAAGCATGAAGGCAATCCAATCTATAAAGAGAAGGCCATACGAAGACTGGGATGGGGTCAGCATGGAGAATTCCAGTTCTCACGTGCAATTTAATGACAAGGTTATTGCCAAGTTCTTTCCTAGGACTTAGTTTCCATCACAGTAATCTCATAGCATCATAGATGGCTAACAGATATATCCCATCATTTAGCTATTATCGAGGTTTTAAGAGAACTTGGAGGGAATCTGCCCAATCAAACAATACTTGGCCAGTCACCTGGAGAACACATAAATCTGGGTACCAACTTAAATGCCACATTGTGGGCCCCAGCTTAAATGCACAGTGAGTTCTATGCACGTGTTAGGAGTATAAAAAAATAACTAAAAAGTAAAGCAGTTATTATTTGAGTTTTATTGAAATATTTAAATTTATATTTACTTAAATTTATATATATATATATATATTTACCTAAAAGAACTGTAAGTTTTCTAAACTTACTCCTGTCAGTATTTTATCAAAACTTTTTTCCTTGATTCTTTGCCTTATTCTCCTCCACAATGATAATGCTTCTCTAAAATTTCAGGGCCCATTTCCTTCTCCATGAAAAAAAAATCTTCATGATACTTAATCTGATTTTAGGAAAGCAAGTTTTTCTTTTTTTTTTCTTTAATTAATTAATTTACTTATTTTCAGCGTAACAGTATTCATTGTTTTTGCACCACACCCAGTGCTCCATGCAGTACGTGCCCTCCCTATTACCTACCACCTGGTTCCTTAACCACCCACCCCCCGCCCCTTCAAAACCCTCAGGTTGTTTTTCAGAGTCCATAGTCTCTCATGGTTCATCTCCCCTTCCAGTTTCCCTCAACTCCCTCTCCTCTCCATCTCCCCATGTCCTCCATGTTATTTGTTATGATCCACAAATAAGTGAGACCATATGATACTTGACTCTCTCTGCTTGACTTATTTCACTCAGCATAATCTCTTCCAGTCCCGTCCATGTTGCTACAAAAGTTGGGTATTCATCCTTTCTGATGGAGGCATAATACTCCATCGTGTATATGGACCACATCTTCCTTATCCATTCGTCCGTTGAAGGGCATCTTGGTTCTTTCCACAGTTTGGCGACCGTGGCCATTGCTGCAATAAACATTGGGGTACAGATGGCTCTTCTTTTCACTACATCTGTATCTTTGGGGTAAATACACAGCAGTGCAATTGCAGGGTCATAGGGAAGTTCTATTTTTAATTTCTTGAGGAATCTCCACACTGTTCTCCAAAGTGGCTGCACCAACTTGCATTCCCACCAAGAGTGTAAGAGGGTTCCCCTTTCTCCACATCCTCTCCAACACACGTTGTTTCCTGTCTGAAAGCAAGTGTTTCTTATAGCACATGATAGTAGAGTCTGTGGCCTAAGTAAATTCAGCCTGTTTTTATTAGTACAATAATTTTATTATTTGGAGTAGAGGGATTTTGGGGGGGTGGAGGAAAATCTGCATAATTCAAGAAATAAGGCAAAGATGGTCAATTAGGATACATAACTTATTTTCCTGGAACTCAAAAGAGACAGGAATTATTAAAAACAACCGTAAGAGCAAAATGAAATGCTAATGACCAGATGATAGAATGACAGACCATAAACACGGGCTGGGCATTCCTGCAGCCTTCAAAATATGTGCCCACATCCTTTCCTTTCTTCTTTTGGATGCTATGTGCCCATAGTTACAAACCTTTCTTTTCAAAATATACATCGTTCCAATTATTCACTTTCCCCTGAACTTCATATTCATTTCATGGGAGCAGCAAGTTCATAAGTAGAATTGAAAAGAACACAAGATAAATAAGTCATAGAAGGAGCTTATAGTTTGTCAAAAAAATGAGTATGGGCACCCACTTTTTAATCCTATCCATGCCCTGAAAAAAAGTTTTGCATGAGGACCTAGGATTAACATCCATTATCACACACTGGGCTCTATGACATAATATTTAGAAAGCTCTTAATTATCAGAGATAATAAGACACTTAATGTGACATATCGAAGCTCAGAATTCTTTAGGGAGTACTTTAAACTTATAGACCCATTTCCTGTTGAAGAAAAACACCCTCCATAGAAAGTTTAAAAGATAACCCAATGAATATTTTTTTGGATTGGCCACAAGTAAGTTTTGATTTCAACATGTTCCCCCAGCTTCCCAGATTTGAAAAACCAAAGACAGTTCCACAATATCATATTTCAAAAGCAGAATGGGTTTAGCTGAGAAAGCAGTAAAGTGGTTTTTATCTCAGAAGCCTACAATATCATGAATAACATTGCCATCCGGATACAACGGACCAGGGAGCACCATTCTGTGTTGTAGCTAAGCAGGCTAGCTTGATTGCGAATGGTGAATGCAGTCCTGCCTCTTCCACTGAAGTTGACATTTTGTACAGACTAGAAGAAATGTGTGCTATGAGATCAATAAAGAAGTAATTAAAAGGAAAAGGCTCTTAATGATTGTAAATGAAGCTGAGAACACAAACTTGGATCTCAGGAACCTAGAGTTACGACTCCAGGGCTGTGGTCTGTTAACATCTGCTTGTTGGGTAAGAATGTTTTTCTTTCAAAATAGCACTGATACATGAATCAACAGCTTCCAAAGGAACTATTTCATGCTATCCAACTTCAGGTCTCAGACTTGAAAAATCTCATTGATCTTTAGTGAAATCTCAGTTATATAAGTAGGAAGTTATTTTTAAAGTCATACCAGATGCTACAGTTCCTCCTCATTGCTCCCACATGGATGTGCGCTGTTTCTTTAAAATTGCACCGAAAGCCCTGAAATAAAAAAGTTAAGTAGGATTGCCTCACAAACCTAAAGAAAAGATTTGCATGCAATGGATCTGTAAATATTCCCTTTTGTTTTTTTTATTTGGCTGCTGGCCCCCTCATGCATGCACACACACACACAAGAAGAAATCTCAGAGATTTTCCTTAGCTGGCACATGGTTTTCATTCGGGAACTGACAGCAGGATTTCTTCTTAATTTCAATCATTTTTACAGTCTCCTTAGTGAGACTAAAACATTAACAAATAAACTACAACCCTGGCTCATCAGTTTCCCAGAAGAAATATGAAGCAGTCTAAGCTATCAGAAAAAAACCTTTGATAATAGAAAAATGATACTTGGTTCAGTCAAACTGGAGCTCAGATGAAAAGAAATTTTTATTATTACACTGTATCCATGGTTCAAAGGTTTTTTTCTATTATATATTTTTTGTTTGTTTTTTTGGGTTTTTTTTTTTTTTTTGCTATAATTTATGGTTAGAATTTGACCACTGCCAAAGAGAGCTTTAAAAAAATGTATCTTTTATGATTAATATCCTATCCAATATCACTGTCATCTATTTCCATGAAGAACTATCAGTACTATTATTTACCATATGATCATGTAGAACTACCACTGTATCTTTAAATAAAATTAAACAACTCCTTAAAATTCTCTCGTGCCTACATAATGCTTAGAATAAATTTCAATATCTTTGCCAAGGCCTACAAAACCCTGCATGATTAAGTTCTTGTTTATATTTTCAACCTTATCTCCTATCATTGTTTCTTGGTCTCTATACCACAGCTCATTCCTACTTGGAATTTTGGTTTTTAAATAATGGTAAAGTAGCTTGTTTCAGACTAGCCCTCCTGCTGGTAACAATTAGAAAATCTGGGGGAAAGTACTACTATTTGAAGGCAGACAGAGTGACAAAATCAGCATAAACTAAAGAAGATACGATTTTGGAAGAAGGGAAACACACTGGTGGAGAACCACATTTATATGCATTTCCCCTAATGGCACTTCCCAGTCTACAGCCTAGGATAGATAGAACTGAAGTGAGATATTATTGCAGGAGAGTCAGAAGAGAGAATTGGGGACTGCCTAAACAGCTAAAAATGAGAAGGGTAAAGGAGAGAACTACAGAAGAGAAAAACCCTCCTTCTGTGTATAAATCTGTGTATAATCCCCACACAAACCTTTGGCTCCTAAACTTCAGATATGTAGGGTGCTGGGGGGAGGCAATGGTTAGCAGAGAATTCAGTCAATGCATGCTATAGGGAAGTCAGATTTTGGAATTAAAGTTCATAAATACATCAGGATTTCCATTAAAGTTCCAGAAGGACCACATGTTAGAATTAAAAACTATAAGCCAAGAGACACTTGGATGGCTCAGTCAGTTGGCTGTCTGACTCTTGGTTTTGGCTCGGGTCATGATCTCAGGGTCTCAGGGATCCAGTCTGCATTAAGGCCTGTGTCAGGCTCCACACTTAGCAGGGAGTCTGCTTGAGATTCTCTCTCTCCCGCTCTCTCTGCCTCTCCCCTCTGTGTTTTCTCTCTCTCTCTCAATTTCCAAAATTAAAAAAAACAACAACAAAAAAAAAACACCTACAAACTAGGACTAAATGTTTTACCAACAAGTTAACTGCCTGATTGGGCGGGGGGGGGGGGGGGGGGAGGTAAAAAAAAAATTTTAAAAAACTACACTGTCCAGAGGAAGATAATGGAATCCAGAGTTTCTGTAATGCATCAGTAATTACCCAGTATGCAATCAATATGAGCAAATTGAAAAATATGGCTCATAGTTAAGAGGGAAAAAAACACAGTTACTAGACAAAGATAAAACAAGATATTAGAATTAACAGACAATAACCATAATAAATATGTTAGAGAATCTATGAAAAAAAATAGGATATAATGAAGAGATAGGGAATTTCAGAGCAGATGTGGAAACTATGAGATATCAATTAATAATTAATAACCAAATAAAATTTTGGAATGGAAAAAATCCAAAATAAAAAATTCAACAGATGAAATTTATAGTAGATTGGATATAATAAAATTTGAAGACAGTCCAAAGAAATTATCTATACAAAAGCACAGAGAGAAAATGAGTGAAAAAATAATGAACAAAGCCTCCATTACCTTGGGACATATAGTAATTGGAGTCCTGGAGAGATAAAAGTGAGGGAGAATGGAAGCAGTTCAATTCAGTTTTTAAACTCAGTCCAATCTGAAAATCTAAGTAGTTTCTATAGATAGCAGTGTTCAATCTCTCTTGGACAAAAATGCTCCATTTTGCAAACGTTCTCCCTTTCCCCAGGTTCGTTTCCCAAGGTGATGCCTAATGTATGCTGAGGGCAGTTGGTTGAATTGGTGGTGGAGGGGAAGGATCTGAGAGTCCTTAGACAGAAAGTTTTCTGATCTCTGGGATGACATCCTTATTTATCTGAAAGCAGCTGCCCCTTCTGGCACTCACAACTAAAACTTGTATTTATTGGAACTCAGATCTACCATGGGCAGGATGAAGGCTGACTGGACCTCACCTCAGCTCCCATTCCTACCAACTCTCAAGTACCTGTCACAACATTTTTCTTCCAGCTTCTAGGTCCATTGGCTCAATCCCAGCTTCTGTTGCTATCATGGACTCACTGGCTTAATTCTGCATTAATGCCACATTAGAATCCTCAGCTTTACAGTCTTCTTCCTCACTGCTGAGCCGTCTCATTGATGTGGCCCAGCTTCCAAAATGGCACAGGTTCAACCATAGAAGTGATCACTTTTCAGAGTCCAACATGGGGAACAAGATGACACCTTCCCCTATTCCCCATCCCTCTTACCTTCTCCATTCCCAAACCTATGGGTACTCTCTGACTTATCTCACACCCTCTGACTTGGGGAGAAGACCTCCTTCTTCTTGTTTTCTGTGCAATCTCTAACAAAATTTCCAGACCAGGAAAGGATACCTTCTTGTAGTTTATATACTTCCCTTGCTATAACTAAGAGCCATCATAGAGCTCTGCTGTCAAAGGCAAAATGGGATTTTGCTCTATTCTACAGAAGAATACTATAAGCAGACTCCTACAACCTTAATACCCAAGTATTAAGAGAAGGAATGGAATAAAGAAAATTGGGGAATCCTGTCTTTCGTAAGCTGCCTGGCTATTGTATCATTTATAATCTTATTTGACGGAGCAGAAGATACTTACTGTCTTTGCATTCCTTGTCCAGCAAAATTTGATCTCTCCCTGGACATTTGGATAGCTGAAGCTGACTAGAACAGAAAGGGGAGAGGGTAGAGAAATACTTTCCAAATTATTAGTATTATTACATAATTGATTTTATTTATGACCATGCAATATGGATGGAGCTGAAGGTATAAATCCATCTTGGGGTAACTTTAATAGTCATGTGAGTCTAGAAGCCCCTTCATTTCAGACAGTTAGTGTGGATGCTCAGATTAGGGAAGGATGCAGCTATGATCACAAGCCTCATGGTAATCCTTTATAAAAGTGATGCTTGTTTTCCCAAGTCTCTGAATCTGTGTCACCATATCAAACTTAAGCTTCTAAGGATAGAAGTAAGATTAATTTGAAGAAAAATCTCAGCTCAGAAACTTCCAAGCAGATTCTTTTCACCATCATTCATTACTACCCCCTCTGGCTCTTTATAAACTGCATCAGATTCCATTCCTATCAAGCCTGTGATTATGGGTCAATTATCACATTAAATTATAATTGTTTTTAATCCCCAAGTATATGTTTATTATTTAAGGAAGTCTCAATCTTCCTTTAAAAAATGTGTTTCAGTTGAATCTAGTGATAAATTTCCAAATTTACTTATGGTAATCAACAAAAGATTTAGTTTAATGATTGATGACATATTCATCTAGAGATTGGTGTTCATGGGACTTAATTCAAACAGGAAAGTTTTCAGACTTCCACATTTTAATTTGAGATATCTTTCTATAGATAGATATCTAGATAGATAGATAGATAGATAGATAGATAGATAGATAGATAAAATCCCCTCAGGAGCAGCAAATTTCAAATTTCATTGTGTTGTCTCTACTGGTTTATTAATAACACTATCTAGTGGACATCAATGCCTCACACAAGGGCTGTAACAGATTCCTGTCTTGCCTTAAATGTCTTGTTCTAGTTTATATCAATACAGCAAGGTAGAAAACAACTCATGCATATAAACTTTTGGCTGATGTGGCAGCTGAGCTTTACGTGTACAACAGAAGCTCTAAATATTTAATGTACAGGGTTCTTTCTAATTTCAGAGGAAATATGAAGGCAGTGTTCCCGAAATCCCACAAGTTAGTCTATCATTTTAAATCCAAAAGTGAAGGATTATGGTTCAAATGACTTCAAGTTAGCGTTAGACGGTTCAGGAAAAACAAAACCATTTCAGAGAAAACCACACTTCTTTCTGAAAGGAAGAGAAGAAATATTTCCCATGATCAGAAAAGCATGACATAAAGCTCAATAACACTATGAGAAACAAATGCGTTCCTCAGAAATGAGGTGTGATATTTTTTATTAGACAACTTAGAACTCTTAGAAAATATTGGAAACATTTTCCTATAACAAAATAAGTATAGCAATAAATTAGATAATTTCAAATAAGATACATTATGTTAATGTGTTATTAATATATTAATATATAGTTATTAACATATGTACAGCTTCTCTCTTCCTTAAGTTCTAACATCACAATGTGTAGTCTACTTCCATATATTTACTTCTACAATAACAGAGTATGAATTGTAGGTTCAGGTCTAAAAATTGCCTAGGTCAGAAAGAGAAAGCAAGACAGGTTTGAACCTCACCAAAAGACCCATATATATATATTATTTATATATATTACTATTTATTATTATCTTATATATAATATGTTCTTACATAATATAGTATATATGTATATTATACATATGCACACATATAATATATGTATTATTTCTTTGGTCTCTTAACTGTGCTACATTGAAAACCAAATGCCCTAAAAGTTACATGAAAAAAATACGTTAAAGCTGGTTAGAATGATTAAATGTGAAAATCCATGTCTCTTCAAGGTAATAGGGACTGATTGGGCATTAAAAGTGGCAGAAGATAGCCAGCTTCCTTCTTCTTAGAAGATTATCAGAGTGCAGAGCCTGAGGGATCTTTGACTAAAGCATTCAAAATGAGGATTTATTTTGGTAGAAAGGCTATCTATTCAGATAATACTAGGGTATCTGGGTGGACAAACAGCAACGTCCCAGTGTTTTTAAAAAGGAAATACTCTACATTATTAGAAGCTTGCATCTCACAAATAATTCAGGAACTGGTTTTCAACATTTTTTCTTAAATTGCATTTAAGGCACTGAATCCTACAAATAAGTCTAATTAACATAAAATGGACACATTTTAATGACATTTTAAATACAAAACAGCATTGGAATCTGAGGCCTAGCCAGATACCGACTTAAAACTGACTAAACTGTTTCAAATGCTATGTCTTTAAATTAATTTATGTTGAACACAGTGGGTACCAGAGTCAATTCTGGTTGCTATGACAACAGACACTGAAAATTTAAAGATCCAGCAGCAGGCTCAATTCCCTGCAAAGAGGGCAATTTTACATTAAAATTACATACCACTGCAACAGTTTTGATGAAACATGTTAAACAGATACACATGCAAGTCATCTTTTTTTAAAGACAATTTCATTAGTGTATGTTAGATACCATGTTTATCATTTTAACTTAAATTTCCTCCTAGTTAGATTTAAAGAGTGAATTAGAATCTAAATTGCAGAAAGGAAGCAACCAATTATCAAAATGCTACACTAGGGAAAGGAAAGATATCTAAACTAACCATGTAATAAAAACACTATAGAGTAGAAGTCTATATTATTTGCTTTGCCAATGTACCCTTGGCTGGTGGGCCATGCTTATAAGATGGAAACTTAAAAAATAAATAAATAAATAACAACAAAAGAGGGACATGCATTCATATGAACCACTGAATTTTTCAGCTTGATCAAATGCATTATGTTTTCTCTAAAGAGTCTTTTAATTGGCTGTAAAATTACTGGATTTGAAAACAACTGTGTTTTGTATCATTCCAATACAGTTTTTATGAAGTCAGGGCTCATCAATTCTACCAAACAAACATACCCACTCATGTAACCCAAAAAACAGTCACCTTGTGTATATAAACCAAATGGAGGGAAACGAGGTATGAGGGGCTGTCAATCAATGTGTGCCAAAGAGGAGAAGAAGGTTGAGAACTCAGAAAGTGACATTCTTCCCTGTGTCTCCTTCCACTGGAACAGGAAGGGCAAGGAAGGTGACTGCTGGGTTATAGTTAAATGCACATCATGATAGCCCAGTATCCCAATCTGTTTTCAAAAACACTCAGAGGCACACATTTTTTCAGGACAGGTCATTTTCTGCTTAAAGTGTAATACTTAGTTTATACTACTAAAGTATAGTTCAGTCTGCTAAAGTGTAATACTTCTCTTGAACTGGCTCATCTGATTAAAACTGGTTCCCTTTGGAGAGTTCCTGATGCCAAGAATTGATTCCATTTGAAATGCAGATTTCCTTTTTTGTGTTCATTTTATAATTTTCGAATTAGATTAATCGAGTTTCATGTTTTCAAATTTAGTTTGAAGAAGAAACAGGAAATGGGGAAATAATTATTTTCCTCTCCATAAGTATGTCCCCTATACTAAAGATTACCCTAACATAAAAGAATTCTAAGTCTATAAAAGATCTCAAGTGTCTAAGGAATACTTACTCAGTCCATTGATCCTATTTTTTACAATTTGGAGGGATGCCTGAAAGTCCCATTTTATTGGTCATCCAAACTTTCTTATTCCACAAGGTAAGAATTAAAAGGAAAGGAAACACTTTTTGAATCCAAAATATGCAGTGTCCTTACAATACAGCCTATGGAGACAGAAATCAGTGAGAATGTCCACATTTCAAATAAATTTTAAGTAGATGGAAAACCAAACTATTTTAATATGTGAAGTCCAATATTGCTTCTCCAATTTAAAATTATAGGATATTGATTATGTTGAAAACATGTTCATCCTCAGGATTAATATTATGCAGGATAATTCAAAGGAAGAAAAATTTTCTGTTAAAAAATACATGAGGTCAAAAATATTAAAATTCATTCATGTTATATAAGTTTTCATTTGTTTCTTTTCAAGTGGTTTGAAAATAAAGACTACTAAGATCCAGTGGGTAGAGAACTACAAACATGATTCTAATTTTGTATTTTTAAAATGATGTGTTTATATAATCTACATAGAACAATGTGTTCCATTAACACCATCCTCAGTCTTCAAGAGTCCTCTTTAGGTATTTATAGGTCTTGGGCTAAGCTCCAACTGTTAGTGTTCGCAATTACTTTTCACACATTCCTGTTTAACTTATCAGTAACAACAGAGATGTGTTACATGGCATAAGAAATTATTTTTACTTAATTTCTACCTCAAAAATCATTCCGTGCCCATGTACACATGTACAAAGGTGTTTGACATGACTAATCCAGTGTTATAGTTGAAAAGATTTATTGCCTCTCTTTAATCGTTCAAGAAAATCAACGTATTTTGAACAACAGCCATGTGCAAGGCACACAAAGGATTTAGTCTAACCAAGACATTGATTTAACATGCATGCAAACAATGCTGAGATAAAGTAGTAAAAATGATTTTTGCCTGAACATATCAGGAAAGACTTTCTGGAAGAAGTTGCTTTTGTTCTAAAGCTTGAATTTGTAGTCTACAGGGAACAGATGGAAAGAAAGATCTCTGCAGAAGTAGGGACAGTACAAAGCCCCAGTAGGGCAACATGTAGTCTGTTCCAGAGATCCTGACCAGATCTGTTAATGGAGCGGGACTTGCCTAAGAAATTATCAAATCCCTGTCTGAGGGACATGGAATCTGTTTTTCAGGCAGGAAGGTTTTGGAGTAAAGAAATGGCAAAATACATGGTGTTCTTCAGTAAAATTTGTATGACAACAGTCTAGATGGACTACAGTAGGAAGAAGACATGAATTGAGAATACAATTTAGAAGACTTGGCTAATTGAAGTAAAAAAAAGATGGGAGTAGGTTGGTAGTTGGAAAGAGAACAAAAGGCACTAAATGAAGAGGAGTTGGTAAAGGTCAATTTGAGTCTCTATCTCTAAGGGTTAAGAGATGTGATACATTAAAGAACTTGAATATATCAGAATAGAAAATGTTAAATCACACTGCAGTTTGGAAGTACAGAAAAAATAATGTCTTAATTTTGCCTTTAAATGAGGTGGTCTTTCTTCTGATTCCCCAACCTCGCTCCTTTACTAACTAACCAGGAAAAATAGCCAATTGTTTAAAGTTTAATAAAATCCAATAATGGGGCGCCTGGGTGGCTCAGTGGGTTAAAGCCTCTGCCTTCGGCTCAGGTCATGATCTCAGGGTCCTGGGATCGAGCCCCGCATCGGGTTCTCTGCTCAGCAGGAAGCCTGCTTCCCTTCCTCTCTCTCTGCCTGCCTCTCTGCCTACTTGTGATCTCTGTCTGTCAAATAAATAAATAAAATCTTTAAAAAAAAAAAATCCAATAATTTAAACAGTCCCTTTAGGTGGTGCTTACTCTCCATAGGATTTTAAAAAAAAGATAAAGTGTTCTTTCTCTTAGATAATCTCACTTACTCTCTTCTTTAATCCCTAAGTAGTAAGTGGATATATGAATGGAGGAGTATGAAGAACTTGTTACACGACCCTGTAGTGTTGAGAAACGATGGGACCCTATGCTGTCTTTTCATCCTCTGGTCCTTGGATGATGCCTCTGGTCTGTCTTGTCTTGTACCCTGCAGACCTCCTGTGCACAAGCTCAGGAAGACTTGAATTTGGATCCAATTCTTTTGGCTCAAGTGATGCTCCTAGTGAGAGTCCTTGGCTATCTTAATTTCACCTAAGCTTCTACTATAAACCCATGGGATGTCTGCCTTAGATTCCCACGCAACCCCAGCTCAAGCTGTCCACTCAGCAGGTCTTGCTATGAAGCCACCTTGCTGCCCCTGTTGTACCAAAACTCTCTGGAAAGCTGCTAACTTAGACTCTTATTTTTGCCTCAAGGAAAACAAGGATAGGCTGGATGGCGGAACATCAGGAACTGAGTGACAGGCTGGTCATAGTAAAGACCATCAGATTTAACTGAATCTGATTAGGTCAACATGGGCATTCTGCTAGATGACATAAGAAAGAAGAGTCCTCTTACTAACATACCTGCCCTTCTCTAGGCCAGCTCCAAATAAGCAAAAATCTGGGCAGACATCTGTATGTGTCTGCTCCTGGCTTATCTCTCTTAGTCCCTTATAATATTACAAGGCCAGAGAGACACAGCTTTCATTTACATCTTTTATATCATTGCCTCTTTCTCTCAGGCTCCATTTAAGCCCCATGATGGACAAAGCCTGAGGCCTCCCACTCTGTCATTAACATGGTAGCAAATTAACGCGGCTAAAGAAATTCTGTGGTTAATACGGCAACAGAGGAAACCAGAGGAGTTTAGAAAATCCGTTCTCAGTGATATTAATTTGCTGTGCAAACCCATTTTGCATGTCAAAAGATGAATATTACCTAGATATTTTAGTCTCCCAGAGAGATGGATGCCTAGGTGGACAGGTTGGAAAATCCCTACTGGGAAAATAATACAAAAATTACATTAATATCATTCAAAATGTTACTCATGTTGCATGGATTTTTAGTAATCTATGCAATTAATATTACATAGCATTTCTAAAATGAATAGTCATGGAGACTTCAAAAGTGTTCATAGTATGATAGCATATGCTACCTGAAAATGGATACTCATTCAAGAATTTAAATAGCATCAAAAAAAAAAAAAAAGACTTTAAATAACATCTATGTTTGTTGTATACGAAGACCAAATAAATACTGCTATACCACTGTGTCTGTGACCAGGTGTGAAAAGAGGAATAGAGGGTCTGGTATTTTCTTCAGTAGGTGAAGTAATTTAGTAATCCTTAATTGTTAGTGAATCAACTGACCATCTGATATACATACTAAAGTTATTGACGATGAAAAAAAGTTAACAGTGGAAACGTTTAATTCATGTTGGTAAGACCTGTCCCAGTGCCTTTTTTCTTTCTTCTGTTTTCTTCCTATATGTCTCTTTTTCTTTTTCATTCAAGCTGGGTACCCACAAATCCAACTTCTTTAATTTCCCACCTGTGATTCCCTCCAATATGAGGAAATAAAATACCACTCGAATGCAAAGTTTAACTGTATATGTCTCCACAAAGTCTCAGTGAAGTGTAGGAAGTAAAAAGTATCCAATATACTTAAAAAAAAAAAAGTCCAGCTTCCTTTGTCTGAAAGTTTCCATATTTTGCTAAATGCCCATGAAGCAAGTATTACAAATTTGATGGCATAATAAGACATAAATTTATATGCCACCCATTGTAACAAAGTAGAATGAAGAGCAAATGAACTTTAGGACAAAGGATTATCTATTACTCCAGGCCTATTATTTACAATGTGTGTAACCATGAGCAACATACTTAAACTCTCTGTGCCTTCATTTCCTCTTCTGGAAAAGAAGAATGATAGTATCTCTCCTGACTTCACGGGATGGTTGACAGAATCAAAACTAAGATCAAACATTGCTTCTGAAAATTCTTTGTTAAATTTTAAAGTGCTACAGACATGGCTGAACATTATTATTTTTACCACCATACCTGTAGCAGGTGTTGAGGTATGTGGTACCACAGTGCCTTGGCACTCACTTCTGCACACCCAAGGCTGCTCACTGAAAATGCCTATGATTCTTCATCCATAGAGAAAGCTTGGCCCACTCCAGGCATGCAAGAAGTACCAGTTTCTGATCTCAGAAGTAGCCATCAACCAATGGTGAATGAGAGGTTGTTAAGTAGAACACCTCAGCTTCCTTGCCCCTCTGTTGGAATGATTTAAGGTGCACCGTCTGCAGGGCCTCCCAGAATTGCCAAGAGGGAATGAGCACCAGTTTCACCCTGGTGATCACTTGCTTGATGAAAAACTCTTTATTGGTTTCTTTTCTTTCCTTCCCTGTCTGACTTGCCTACTCCCCTGCTGCTATTTTCTGGGATGACCTTAATAAACCACTTACACTAGAATCCTTGTCTCACAGTATGCTTCAGAGGGAAAACAAACAAAGGCAGTATCTCTTGACCAGGACTTGCCTTCTTTGTCTGCCTGGGAGAAATCTTTGAAGCCTGGCAGCCTAAATCACACAGGAATTCAAGTCTGAAGTATTCTCATTTCTCCCTTTTAATCCTTCAATTAAAACCAGAATGACAAATTTTCCAATAAAATACAGTGGGTGATTTCTTCCCCCTGGATGACTGGCCATGCAATCCAGCAGGCAGGAAAGCATTCCCAGACCATTCTGAGGTCACTGAACTCTGACTCAAAGTATCCTACTACACTCTCTTGCTCGTACTTAGAATCAGCAGGTACTTATTGCCCAAACCTGTTTTATACGGAACAATAACTTCAGTTAAGTAACTAAAGATCTTTACTGCCTATGGGCCACAGGATTTTTAAAGTACCAAGTCCCCAAGAGCCGTAGGTCCACATTTCATCTTGCCTTTGCATTTGTATAAAAAGTAATATTACTAAGTCTTTCTTTTTTGATTAATAAAACACGCTTTCTCAAAATTCCTTTTTAACTGTTTATTTTAACTGAATTATCTCTTCTCTATGAAGTTAGCAAGGCCTGGGTTTAAATTCTGACTGCAACTCTCACTAACGGTGACACTAGGCCTATTACTTAGCCCCCTAGGCCTCCATTTCTTCTTCCCCTCAGTTAGAAACAATAAAAGTACCTAGATTTTACAGTGGCCCTTAGGACTGCATGAAGGACTACATGAAGTAAGCTTTGTACAGCTCAACACGTGGTAAATTTTCATGTTCGTTAAAAAGGAATCTGGAAATATTTCATTCACTTATTCAATTAGCATGTATTGAGCATCTCTTTACTGCTAGACCCTGTGATGAATAAATAGAATCTTTCTCCTACCCTTCAGAAGCTAACAGTCTATTGGGGAGATAGATACACTTTTTTAAGTGAATAATTAAAACATCTGTAATACAGTATATTGTATTCAATATAGGATTGCATGTTAGTATTAAATTGGATGATTATAATGGGAACTATTTTTTCTTGTAAACAGCAACAATAAAAAGGCTCTCCATAAATTCTCTGCTTAATAGACCACACTAGCATTCAGATACTTGTATCTACTTATCCTATATTCAGCAATGAAATTTCATAACCTTGTAATTCTTAAGAACCGTTCTCTGTCCATTATCAGAATGGTCAATGTTTGAATGGTTAATACCGAGGAAAATCAGGACAAGAGCCCCATTCAACCCTGGGTCATGGTAAATGTGAAGAGAAAATTACAACCATGTAGGGTTTTGTAGTGGTCCATGAGGAGTGAATTGCTGGTCTGCCTAACATATCATGTCACTCCATAAAATCACTATCAGTGTCGCAAATGCTATCGATTGGCTAAGTGGGAAGTTTAATATTCTCCTGCCAAAAAGACTAGTAATATGTTTTGTTGATCGCTGTAGCAAAAGCTCACCCTCCTTCCTGTTCTACAAGTTCCCAACATGTTTTATTCTTGCCTGAGAGAGTGTTTTGCGTACGTATTGCATGCTCTTGACCCAGCTTACCCCAGACCTGTTAATTTCCGCAGCTGATCCTCGCATGCCATTCCTCAGATGGGGAGCACACGGCACGCGCACCCTCTGAGACCTCCCTCACACCTCGTGAGGAGGAGCAGGGTGCCATTTGCTGGGATTACTTGTGAGAGGACGAGTCTGTTGATTAAGTGGCTCAGGCTCTGCCAGCAGGTTTAGTGAGGTGTTTAATTGAAGGAGGAGATGTGGCTGACACTCATAACTCAACCACAACATGTTCATCTTATAACACCCGGCTCTCAGTCCCAGTTTTTAAACTGTTTATGCCCCATACCCTATGAAGAATATCACCAACTTTCTTAGAATGACAAACAGATGTCTCAGCACTGAAAAGCCAATCAAGCCTTCATCTTAACCTTGTCTTCTCATCTTTGCAAAAGAGAATGTTTCCGTTTTTTTAAGAACCATTTGCCTATAAGACAAATGCATTTTTAGTAACTATTTCTTCTTACTTTGAGAACAACGGTAACCTCCTTAATTGTAGTTCTTCAAATCTCAAAGACACCTTTTATAATAACAAATATGACTTTACTTCTGCTTTTGAATAAGCAATACATTTTCCTTCTTTTAATGAAGAAGGATCAATTCTACAACTAAACATATTATTTTATGAAACAAGATGGGATTGGGAGGGAGACAAACCATAAATGACTCTTAATCTCACAAAACAAACTGGGGGTTGCTGGGGGGAGGTGGGATTGGGAGAGGGGGAGCGGGCTATGGACATTGGGGAGGGGAGGCGAACCATAAGAGACTATGGACTCTGAAAAACAACCTGAGGGTTTTGAAGGGTCAGGGGTGGGAGGTTGGGGGAACAGGTGGTGGGTAATAGGGAGGGCACGTTTTGCATGGAGCACTGGGTGTTGTGCAAAAACAATGAATACTGTTACGCTGAAAAAATAAATAAAATGGAAAAAAAAACCATATTATTTTAATTCTATCAGGAGCTTGTCCTGAATCATTTTAGAATAAAGTTCTTAGGTTTGGAGAGAATTTAGGTTTAACTTTTCCGGTATGACTTCCTTTTCATATTATAAATTCAACCATTTATTTGTTGGGATGGAAAAATACTAAAAGAATAAGGAAGGGTTGACAAGAAGCCAATGAACCAATACCACAGTGTTTTGGGGTTTTTTAAACCATAAGAAAAACGAAGAAACAGGGCCCTGAGTGGCTAAGGGCCATGACTTGCCAGTCTGTT
Source organism: Meles meles (assembly GCF_922984935.1). NCBI lineage: Eukaryota > Metazoa > Chordata > Mammalia > Carnivora > Mustelidae > Meles > Meles meles. Next base: position 57,992,247 of record NC_060068.1, on the reverse strand, counting down.
AGCACAGCCCTCATCTTGGTCTCCAGGATGTCTTCCATGGAGCCATCAATGTGGCCTTGTTCCCAGGATGGTGGAGGTTGAGGTAATGATGGATTAGCTCAGTTCATTCGTACAGACTAAATGAAGAACATCTGAGAAGTTCACATATCTGCAGGAAAGAAACATGATTAACTAAAACAGCTCACGGTTGTGACTAGCAGCTTGAAGACAGGTAGTCTGTGAGAGGAAGAAATGGAAAGTTATGGCAGACCACAGGAATTAAAGAAGAGTGAGTGTTTACTGATTTCTTTGAAAAGTATGGCTTCCACCTAGACTGCTGCTGGGACCCACTCATGGTATCGGCACTGCTTGTAGTTGAGACCCATCTGTGCAGGAGAAATCCTTCATTTCACAAATTAGAAAACGGAGGCTCGAGTTTCTCAAGATAAATTATTGTTCAGTGACAGAGCTGGATTAGAATCCAAATGTTCTGCCTCCTGCTTCAGTTCCCTTTTCATTCCATCAAGCTAAAGTACATTTAGGAACTGAAGCGTTTTCTTATAATTAAAAATAATTTCCATAAAAAAAGTTACCTTGCAGGCATGTGGGTGGCTCAGGTGGTTAAACATCTGCCTTTGGCTTGGGTCATAATCTCAGGGTCCAAGGAGTCCGGCATCGGACACCTTGCTCAGAGGGGGGTCTGCTTCTCCCTCTGCCTGTGGCTCTCCCTGCTTGTGCTAGCTCTCTCTCTCTCTTTCAAACAAATAAATAAAATCCTTTTTTAAAAAATTACCTTTTTAGTTTACTGAGTACATCCTATGTTTTAGGCACGAGAATAGGAACTTTATCTAGAATTTACCATTTAATTTCCTGGTGACCTAAATGAGACAGGTACTGTTACACCTGCAGTGCATGAGTTAAAGTAATGCTCAGTGACACTGAATTATGTGCAGTGTAAACTCTGGTACCTCACAACTGACAGAACCACCATTGAGATCTATGTCTGTCTAAATTCCACTTTAAGTAAGGGGCAGACTGAGAAGATTAACTGTGGCCAAAAGATCTGCATCTGCACCCCCCTTCATCTCCATTGCGATGGTCTTAGTTCTGGATCTTCTTGTTGTTTAGACTAGTCCAACAGGTTCTTAACAGTTTGGTACTCTCCCCTCTCAGTTCATCTTGTACACTTAAAACAGAATCATTTTAATTAACTCCAGTATAGTTAACATAACTGCAGCATTAGTTTCGGGTGTACAACGTAGTGATTCAACACTTCTGTGCATCAGCTTAAGTGTACTCGTATTCCCTGTCACTTATTTCAGCCAGCCCCCACCCACCTCCCCTCTGGTAACCCTCCATTTGTTCTCAGTAGATAAGAATCTGTTTTTTGATTTGCTGCTTTTTTTCTTTGTTCATTTGCTTGATTTCTTAAATTCTACGTATGAGTGAAATCATACGGTATTTGTCTTTCTCTGACTGACATATTTCACTTAGCCTTACACTCTCAATCCATCCATGTTGTTGCAAACAGCAAGAATTTATTCTTTTTATGGCTGAGTAATATTATATATATATATACACACACACACACACATATATATATACACATACACATATATATGTGTTGTTAGGTATATGTATATATATCTCCCACATCTTCTTTATCCAACAGAATTATATTTTTTAAATGCATAACTCTTCATAAAATTCTCCTGTTATAGGAGTACCTAGGTGTCTCAGTTAGTTGAGGCTCATGATTTCGGCTCAGGTCATGATCTCATGGGTGGTGGGATCAAGCCCCACAATAGGTTCCATGCTCAGCAGAGAATCCGCATGGGATTCTCTCTATTCCTCTCCCTTTGCCCCTCACCCCATTCGTGCATGCACACTGTCTCTCTCTCTCTCTCTCATAAATAAATCTTTAAAAAAATTCTCCTGTTACATTCAAGCCCACACAATTAATAAACAAGTGTCAGAGATGATGTCTTTTTTTTAATATTTTATTTATTTGACAGAGAGAAATCACAACTAGGCAGCGAGGCAGGCAGAGAGAGAGGAGGAAGCAGGCTCCCTGCGGAGCAGAGAGCCCGATGCGGGGCTCGATCCCAGGACCCTGAGATCATGACCTGAGCCGAAGGTAGAGGCTTTAACCCACTGAGCCACCCAGGCGCCCTGAGATGATGTCTTTTTAATTTTTAGTTCTCTTAGATCTGAGTCTCTTTTTACTCTTCCTTATTAACTAATAGCAATATAATCACAAATTTTAATCATCCCTTATGACACCCTGAATTCTAAGAACAGTTTCTGAAATGTTATATATTTAGAAGATAAAGTTGTTGGCCTAATCTGAAATGTTATATAGCTAGAAGATAAAGTTGTTGGCCTAAGATAAAATCCGTTGGCCTAAGATAAAGTTGATGGCCTAATCTTTACCACAGAAGAATCAGTGATTAATAAAAAATCTAGATAAGGACAGTCCAAGAAACAAAAGTTATAAGATTACCTCCTTTATAAACATGGCTATAGAGATATTAGCAAACTGACATAAAAAAATACTTGTGACCAAATTAGGTTTATTCCACAAATGCAAGGATGGTTTGATTTAGAAAGCCTACAGTTGCAATTGGACAGATCGGCAAAGAAGAAAAATCATGTGATCATCTCAGTATATAGAGAAAAACATTCTAAAATTCAACACATGATTATAATAACATCCCAGGCAAACTTGAAATGAAACAGACATAGGTTTCATCCTAGAAACCTGAGTAAATAATTTACTACATGCTATCATGTAGCACTCCGTGAGGCTGTAGTCAAGAGAGCTCTCCTTCCCACTCTAAGTCTGTCTTCAACCCCCCAGGGCTTCTTTTGATAAGAATGGATGTGAGGCCCTGGCTCTCCTCTCTTCTTTTCCTCTTTTTGGGCTCATATCCATTCAACTACATGGTATGATTTGTTGGTGCTATAGAAATCGTATAATATATAAACATAATTGTACTGAATACTCTTAATGAGATTGAATCACACAAATTATTATCACTGCCTACTCATTATTTTAATAGTAATAAATCATATGGTTTCATCTTTACTTTTGCCTTCCAAATAATAAATTCCAACACAAAGACAACAAAAATTTTAGAAATGTAATCCTCTACAAGAAGAAAAGAGGGAAAAACCCACCTGTTTATAGTTATAGGATCTTAACCCTATTTGCTAAGAAAACCTAGGAAATTATATGATAGGCTGATTTGGGAGATGAAGCAATCTTATTCTAATTTGGTCATTTGGGAGAACCTTTATATTGCCATGTGATATAATTATGATGACAAATGGTGGCAATGTATTATTTCTGTAAGTGTTTTATATATGTAAGTTTATGAGAATGCCATCTCATATGGGGAGGGAATTCCATACAGAAAGCACATGTATAGAAGATTAGAACTAGAAATACAAGCACTGTGTTTGCAGAACAATAAATAAAAGATTTTGCCTGGGGCAAGGTGTTTGTGCAAGAAATAATCAAGAAATAAATAAGGTCAACATTAGGGACTGAATGTTTGGGTTCCCCCAAAATTTATATGTTGAAATCCTAACCCTTGAGGTGAGGGAATTAGGAAATGGGCTTATAGCAGATGATTATGTTATAAGGATGGAGCCCTCACAAATGGGTTTTGTACTCTTATAAAGAGATACCCCAAACAGCTTCCCTCTCTCTCTCACCCCACCATGTAAGAATGTAAGGAGAATGGGAAGACAGCCATTTGCAAACCAGGAAGAGGGTCCTCACTGACACAGGTTCAGCCAGCACCTTGATCTTGGACTTCCTACCTTCTAGAACTGAGAGAAGTAATGTAAGGTGTTTAAGCCACTCAGTTTGTGGTATTTGTTACAGCAGCCCAAACTGAAAAACAGCTTTCAGGGGACCTTTTGGAGCTAAAAGAAAACATTTTAGAAAGTTTACAAAGCAAATGAAAATGTTATAATATACGTATTTTTAGCTGTTTTGTTATGTCTTTTTCCAGGAAGGACATTCCCTGTGGTGCAGTATAAAGCTTTGTTTCTGTCTCCTCCCAAATGTTCCCCTATTCTGAGACTCCCTAAACCAGGCAAAACAAATCTGTCTTTCAAAAACTGGAAGCTAACAGAAGGGTCTGTAAGGTTGTGGGTTGGACAGAGCTTAGAGGGATTCCCTAAAACAACTATACCTGAAAGGAGGGAGTCATTTAAGGACCAGACAACCAGGTTTATTCCTACTGTCCTGATTCTTTATTACTAGCATTCCCTTTCTCTACCAAGAATGTCCCAGTTTGGACAATAAAGTATATGATTGTCCTATCATTGGCTGTTCACAAAGCACCTATGGCTAAGCCCTTGGGCAAGGAAGTAATGCTAAAGCCAGTTCAGGCTGAACTGTCTAAAGAGAAAGATATCCAGAGTACACTCTAAACTACATTGTAGATACCTTTTAAAAGAACAAAGAGACTGTATGAAGATGGGGCAGGAGCAATAATCTATAAAAGAATTAATTAAGCTTAATGCAACAATGTAAGACAAGTACTCCACAAGATATCCTTGGCATGAGTTTTTAATTTTTTTATTTATGACCTCCCAAAATGCTCTATGGAAAATTTGTGGAGAATAAATCAAATGGAGTAACAGCTCACATGTGGGGAATTTTTTATGTGACAGACACCACACTATGTGACAACAGCCTTATATGTAGACCCACCAGTTACAGAGGATCAGGCATTTTTTCTAACAAATTTACACATATCTCTTCCTTAATCCTTGTGAAAATCCTGTGAAGTAGGTACTATTATTCTGCAACATTTTTTTAAGATTTTTATTTATTTGGGGGCGCCTGGGTGGCTCAGTAGGTTAAAGCCTCTGCCTTAGGCTCAGGTCATGATCCCAGGGTCCAGGGATCGAGCCCCACATCAGGCTCGCTACTTAGCAGGGAGCCTGCTTCCTCCTCTCTCTCTCTCTCTCTCTCTCTCTCTCTCTGCCTGCCTCTCTGCCTACTTGTGATCTCTGTCAAATAAATAAATAAAATCTTAAAAAAAAAGATTTTTATTTATTTGACAGAGAGAGACACAGTGAGAGCGGGAACACAAGCGGGGTGGGCGGGGGGGGGGGGTGGGGGGGGCATTGGAAGACGGAGAAGCAGGTTTCCTGCGAGGCGCAGGAAGCCAGATGCGGAGCTCAATCCCAGGCAAAGCTTAACGACTGAGCCACCCAAGTGCCCCTATTACTCTGCAATTTGCATGTTAGGGAACAGGGACACAAAGAGATTAGTTCACACAAGGATTCATAGCTGGGAAGTGATAGAATAAAAACCCAAGCAATTCAACCCCATAATCTGCTTTTTTAACCACTATGGCATAGACTCATCATGCCAAAAAAAGCCAAAATTCTTCTACTTCATGTTCATTAGGTGAACATTTTGTTAGAAACAATGACTTTTGGAGCCAGTTCCAACCTAGCACTTTCTGACTGCCGAATGGGTGCTATCCTGGCTCCCCATGCAAATACTGGCATCTCTGATATGTATTCTTAGATAACTCTAATATAATTTTGTCTCTGAAATGTGTCTGAAAGAAGAAGGATGTCCAAGAAAAGAGCTGTCACCACTCTCTAACAGGTTTCTAATTTGGAACTGTAGATTTTGCTTGATGTTTCTAGGACCTATAAGGAACTTGATTCCAATCCCTAAAGATAATAACACTAGGATTTTATCTACCAGTATTGTACAGGCAAATAATAGAAACAGGTTAACACTGTATCAGTTAGGAGAGCTTTCAGCTACCAGTAGCAGAAATCCCAAATGACAGTGGCTTGAACAAATTAGTGTTATTTTTCCACAACCCAAATACCTAGAGTTATGTTGCTCTGGCATTATTACTGCTACTCAAAAATATTGTCAGGCATCTAGGCTTTTCCTATATTTTGACTATCTATCTTAAATGTGTTGGTCTCCACCATGATCTCAAGATGGCCATGACAGTTTCAGATCATGCTGTGTTCAGTGTAAGAAGAAGAGGGAAAGTAGTTTGCACAAACTGCATTTAACTCTTCCAGAAGCAAACTTCAAAATACATTTTTTGGCCACCTCTAACCAAAATGAGTATGTGGTTTTCTAGCCTCCAGCAGGTGTACAATAAAGATGGAGGTTGGGATTATGTGTGGGCGTAGCCAATGAAATGTGTGCCATGATCTGACTTGGATCTACCTGTTGGTAGGAACTCTATCCTTTCCCTCCACACTAAATGTGGGGAAGTGGGGAGTAGGAAGGAATCTGCATTCTCCATATTCTTAGAGACACAACTTTTTGCCCTCACTGAGACCCAGTGTGTCTTTAGTCATGGAAATCTTTACAAAGATCTTTTACTATTATCTCCAGCTCTGGAGTGATGAAAACAGCTTTCTTCCTCTACCCCTTCCTCCCTTACCAATTTGAAAAGTTAGACTTGAGTATCATTACTAATTAAGAGCTTTCCTAATATACTGATATGTGCACGTGGGGAAGTATAGGAGAACAATACATGTTCTTCTACAGATACTATTGATGGTTGTTGCTGAGGGATAACAGGGGATCCTTCTGTCTGTATATACATTTATCACTTGAATTTTTTTAATACAAGCATCTGTTGCACTTTTGACCTGTAACAGCAATGAAGATAGAAATAGACAGTTATTGGGCACCTGCATGACTCAATCGGTTAAGAGTCTGCCTTCAGCTCAGGTCACAATCCCAGTGTCCTGGGATCAAGTCCTGCATCAGGCTCCCTGCTCAGCGAGAAGCCTGGTTCTCCCTTTCCCTCTGCTGCTCCTCCTGCTTGTGCTCTCTGTCTTTTCTGCCAAATAAATACATTTTTTAAAAAAGAATAGACAGTTACTGAATTTCTCACTAGTTTTTCATGCTTTAGGCAGAATAAATTCAGTACAGTTTTCTAACCAACTTTGTTTTATCCCTGAACCTTCAACAAGTTCTTCAGATATTCTTTAGCAGTGAAAAAGTTTGCACAATTTCATCCACTTAAGTCTGATTACTGAAGTGTTAAAATATTCGTAAGCGTTCCTAACTCTAGGTTGTGAAATTGAATGGCTTGCCCCTGAGGAAGTGCCCAAGTATGTGCCTGCCCTCTAGCTGTCAGGTTACCACAGGTGCTGGTTTGTGAAAAGTGACTTTATCAGACTTCAAAATTCTGTGCATCAGGCTGGATAGATGTCTTTTGACTGATAAGGCTGGTAATTTTTTTCTAGAGCTTTTCATTTCAGTGAATTACATAATAGTATGTCCACAAGCCTTTATTTTGATGTGATAGAAGAAAATGTCAATTTTGCCTAATTTTTTCTTCCTAGAGATGTGCACTGACAAGCTCACAAAGTCACAGACTGACTAAAAGTTGAGGGTAAGCAAGAATGCCATCTACCACAAAATTGAGTTGTGGCTTATGTCTTCAACTATAAATTAACAAGGTTCACAAGGGTCCTGACCAAGAACCATGCCGTGGTTTCGTTCAGGAGGCTGTTCTCAAATTTGTTGGAGTATTTGTCTTTACTACCTATACTAGAATGACTCCGAGGTTTCTGGCTTGTATGTCTAGGACAATGAGTGGATGCATACTTCTTCACTGATATGGTAAATACCGGAAGAAAGAAGAATATTAAAGGAGGGGGCAGTCTCCCCCACTTACCAAGAAAAAGCTGTTAAACAAGTTCCACCTTATATATTTTTTATTCTATGTAGAAATAATATTTTCCTTTCTTCGATATATAATACTTGCCCTGTGACAACCTGCAGTAAATTTTTGGTCTTTTTTGGCTAATATTTGGAAGCTAGTTTTAAGACACCCATGTAAACCATGTAGGGGAAAGTTTTGTAATAATGTATTTCCTGTAATTTTCACTATCCTAAAGTAGTTGGATAGTAATTAGCAAAAATTTTTCTGAGTGTCCAAAGTGTCCAAAACGAGTGTCCAAAATTCAAGCACCAAAATTCATGAGTCTCCTCTAATCAGGATCTTTGTCTTCACTCACAGGCTATTTGTTCTATCTCGCCACCCAGTTCTAATGATTTCAATTAGTAGTGATGACAATGATTTAGCAGATAATGATGATAGATAGGCTTGGCACTGGCATAGGAACATTACATTATTTCTAATTATCCCTATAACCATTTTAACTAACCTAAGGGTAGACATTATTTACCCTCATTTTATAGATGAGAAACCAAGAGAGAGAGGTTAAGTAACTCACCCAAGCTAGTAGGGGGGAAGCTAGGCTCCAAAGAGCTATCTCTACCATACCACACAGTCTTCCTGAACAAGATGATTATTTACATTCCTCAGTACTGCATCTTTGACCTTCTGCTTTTCTCATGCAACATTTACTCCTAAAATAAGTGATCTCATCCAAATTTATGGCAGCAGCCATGATCAGAAGCTAATGACTCCTAGAATTACCTTCCAGTTCAAGTTTATTTTCTGAGTTCTAGATCTGTATATCTTACTGCCCCTAGGACATCCTTACTTCAATGTCCAATAGTTACCTATGATTTAACATATCCCAAGTTAATACTTCATCTTCTCTAGCCCTTCTCCATATCTGTCCCTACTCCTTTAATCCTTAATTTTCTAATGGGCAATGTTATATACCTAATTGCCCAAGCCTGAAGGTATTTTGGACATTTCTCTCTCCTTCAACCCTCACATCCAATTAAAAACTGAACCTCATTGATTATATCTCTTTAATGGTACTGGAACCCACAAATCCATTCTCTTCTCTCCATCTCCATTGCCAATACCTTAGTAACCATGTTATAATATTTTGTCTAGTTTAGTGCAACAGAGTCCAAGATTCTAATCCTACCCCAGACTTACCCTGTATTTAATTTTACAAATTGCTTAACTTCTCATGTAGATGTTTCCATCTCTTAAACCCTCAAAGCAAACTGAGACAAGTAAATTTTCTAGTTTGATTTCTTAAGCTGAATATAGTGAACACAATTGTATTATAGCTAGATGTTTCAAGTTTTTTTAAGTGGAATTTTCTTTTACTTAGACTTTATACACTGTATACATTTATACTTCAGTCAAAGTATCAATATTTATTTCTTATAGTACCTGGTTTCTTATCTCACCCCCTAAAAGCCCAAGGTCCAAATGGCTACCATAATGACTCTTCTACAATGTAAATCTGATTCTCTAATGGTCTGGCTTAAAATCTGTCAATGGCTCCATACTGCCTCCAAGATAAAAATCCAGTATCTTTACTTGATGTAAAAGAAGCAATCTGAGGCCCTTTTCTTAAAAGACAACTGACAACCAGCCCTACATGTTAGCCTCTTATGACATTACTAGGTTACATGCAAAACAATGATATAAAATTATACAGTAAAAGTACAGTTCTACATACTATATTGAACTTTAAGGGTTATGAAGACTCCATTTGAAGAGATTTCCTGGAAAAACGTTTATATACAAGTGCCTAAATAAATAAATGCCAGTAAGTTAGGAAAGTATGTTCCCGTATTTTCAGATTTTACAAGATGGGAAAACTTACTTGACAAGTTAAATGAATCATTAAAAAATACAAGATTAGTCTGGAGTGGCATGAGGTATTGAATACAGGCCATAACGGAAATTAAGCATTAAGAGACTCAAGGCAGGCTTACACAGAGCAGGAAAGACTGACTAAAGTAGGGAACTTAAGAAATTAAAACTTCCTCCATCTTGACCTAACTCAGAGTTTGCAACTGGAGACTGCCTCTCAGATTTTGCCTGAATTTAGATTTCATCTGGTCTGTATGTAGTTTTAAAATTCCAAATTTCAGGGGAAACTGGGTTGCTCGGTCAGTCAAGCATCTGCCTTTGGCTCAGGTCATGATCTCAGGGTCCTGGGATCAAGCTCCGAGTCGGGCTCCCTGTGGGGAACTTGCTTCTGCCTCTTCCTCTGCCCCTCTCCCCTGCCACTCTGCTTGTGCTCTCATTCTTGCTCTCTCTCTCAAATAAATTTTTTTAAAATCTTAAAAAAAAAACCTTCCAAAATTTAATATTCTTAGCTCTAAGTTTCTTCCACAGACCAGTGTCAGCCCATGAACTGGTACTGGTCAGCAACCACTACAGAAATTGAGCTTCAGCTTTTAGAAACTTTTATAGCAATTTGGCAACCTAATCATCTATCTGTTGAATCCAAACAGATAGTTTAAAATGCATTGTTCTGGTTTACCGCAATCCCCACCATCCCCTATTCTATTTGAAGCCAGATTGGGTCAAATGCCAGGTCCCTGGTGGCACTCTAGTTTAGGCTTGCTCTCTCACTCATTAAATTCATTCACACACGGGGCAGGAGATCTACAGCAGTTATGGTGTCTTGCCGAAGTCTCAAAAAACCTCACATATTTACACATATTAGATAAAGTCACTCACATTTGCCTGGTGATTTAAAATTTCTAACTCCCCCGCCCAACCAAAAGACCTATAGCAAAACAAATATCTAATTGAAAGCTGTTATTAGTATATCAGGCTATATTGAGATACACGCCATGTTCTACTCTTTCTTAGGTAGACTGTGAGACTAGAATTCATGAAGGAGCAAGGGCATGTGAAGGGACCTAGAAGCAAGCTCAAACAGCTGGGAAATGTTGCATGTGATAAGTATAAGTTCAAAACCATTCTAATTCTCTTTTTTTGGTTTATCCATCCTTCAAACCAATGTGATTATCTGATTCCAGGTGCCAAGTGTTTGGTTCCCTTTAACAATTTTCTTTACAATTTCAGCTTATTGAAGCATATCATAGCTCTGAATGCTACAATGCACAGAGCAATGCCCTGATCTTCTAGAGCAATTACCTCACCCACACCCAAGACACATCTTGTACTTACCTGGAAGTAAAGCTGAGAGCAGAAATCTTCCCTAATGATTTCCACGTCTTCTCAAATGTGTTAAATATGAACTTAATCATTCCATTTATTTCCCTCACCTGTCATCATCATAATTTTTAAAGGCCTCTCCCCCCACACACTGATTTATTTCCAGTTTATTGCAAGTCATGTGAATGTGGAGTTGATATGCATGACCATCCACATGTTAGCTGGAAGCATAAAATCAAGGCTAGGAGAGTGGAAGCATAGCCGAAAGGCTAATCTTTCAAGCTTAATGCCAAGTTTAAATCCATGAGTGTTTTGGAGATGGGTTATAAGTTTTGTTTTTTTTTTATTTGACAGACAGAGATCACAAGTAGGCAGAGAGGCAGGCAGAGAGAAAGAGAGGAGGAAGCAGGCTCCCCACTGAGCAGAGAGCCCGATGTGGGGCTCGATCCCAGGATCCTGGGATCATGACCTGAGCCGAAGGCAGAGGCTTTAACCCACTGAGCCAACCAGGCGCCCCTGGGTTATAAGTTTTAATCCCAGACATTGTTATAGAGAACTTGGATTCTCAATTCAGAATGAAGCCACAGAAGGGGGAGTGTTCATACCTAATACCTCTTGATATAATAACACATGGCGACACCTAAGAAATATTTATTAGTGAATAAATGTACAAATCAATGAATCAACCGATCAATGAACTTGCTCTAAGACACACTTGAAAGATTCCCCATAAGGTGGTTCTTTTCCCAAACCATTCTTCCCCCAAGGCCTGATTCTGAAAGTGCCTGCCTCACTGTACCCTGCCAGACATTTGGTGCCGGTCTACCATCAGTTACCAGATTGCCCACAGTGAACTACCACAGTCCCACTGTCATGAAGGTAAATAGGACTCTGTTATGCCTGGTGGGGCACAACAAGGCAATGTAGAAAAGGGATATGGCCAATTAAAACAACAACAACAAATAAAGAAATTTCCTATATCTGGATTCACGTTATTTATGTTCTCCACACAAAGGTCTGCCTTAAAGGAGACAGGATATAGGGAAAATCATCTTCAGTTTCATCATTTGCCGTGAAACTTGCACCTTGAAGTAATTCTAGATTGGGTAAATCCAGGAATAGTTACCCAAACTAATATTGGTTGACTCAATCCTGGCCATCAAAGAAGTAACAGATGTTATGGCCAGGCTGCCCTCACATTATGCCAGAAATTTAAGTCATGATTTTAGAAAGATTGTAACATTTTATGTAATATTCCAAATGGAGTTATTCTTAACAACTAATCCTGCAGAGCTGCTTGGAGAGGGGAAGATTGTTTAACATCAATAACAAAGAATTCCAATACATGCTAGGTATCCTGAAAAACCAGAAATTTTCTGGTGGACCCAAAGACTAGGACCACAACGTGTTGAGAACTACAAGTAATTTCCACACTATGAAAATACCTCTGCAGATTGGTACTAAATAACCACAGGGAAGAAGGTAAAATATTTGTTTCCAACTTGCTACAAGGTGTTTTTATTATAAAAGCTGGTAAGTGGTGAGATTTTTTTTTTTTTAAAAAACAATGCTTGTAGCCAGCATGGAATGTCTGATGAAGGTAGGAGATAAATTTTCCATTGTCCTTCATGCTTCATACAGCATTTATGAAATTCTCACCTATATAAAATGTTGCCCTGAGCACTCAGCAACAAAATGATTTATATGTTCTGGGGCGGCAACAGTTTAGTGCTACATCCTTCAGCCCTACACACTTCAATGAAGTGAGATGAGGCTTCCAAAACTCCTCCCACACCATAGCTGCTGGTGATTAAAATCTTATAATTTGTTATTTTATGTATTATATGTAAATTTCAAAATAATCATGGGTGTTAAGCCATGATCTACCACAAAAACCTTTCAACAGAAAAAAGCCTTGCCATTTATAACTCAGAGTTCCTGTTACCAGAGTCCTATCTAAAAGTTGGTCATATTGCCTCAAGAAAAGACCCTGAGAATACTGGTCACCAAAGTGGCTGTTGGTCTCAAAAAAGAGAAGAAAGTGAAGGTTGGGCTGCCCAAGCAAAAACAATGTGCCCACCCTGGATTAGCTGTGGCGATTGTGAAGAGACGCATGGCCAGAATCTCCAAACCCCAAATTCTGGCACCATGGGTGCCCAAGAAGTGGACACACAGCAGACACTTGAGGAAAATGAATTCTCAATTATCAGCTGAGACTACAGTGCCAAACCTTTGGGTGATCTCAGCGAGCCCAAAACCTTTTTGGCTCTCCCGGTATATTTACCTTGGTTCTATCAAGTCACTTGACGAGTGGTCTCCCAAGGCTCAGAAACGGAAGGTCCCAAGGTGAAGCAGCACTGAACACCTCGCTGAACCTTGTGGGAAGAGAGAGAGAAAAGGTCCAAAGAGAGGTCACCCAAGAGACACAGATGAAAAGGAGACCCGCAGGAGGAAGAGAGTTTAACTTCTTTCCCATGCCCCATTCTCAGAAATTAAATATGCTTGATTCACATTAGAATTCAAACTCTTTATGGTTAGTGGAGTAAGTGAGGTAGGGGAATTTTGGTGGGAGGTAGCAAAGGAGGAGAGAATGGAGGCTGGAGCCTGTATCTCCCTCTAAAGATTAGAGCCTGTCAGTAAATGCTTTGCAGGTTAACTTGACAGGAGACAAGCAAGGAGGAAACAGGAGGCAGAGCTCTGGATTACTCTGCTTAGTTGTTCCACTAATGCAGACTTGAAAGCAAACATTCCACACTTGGCTTTGCCATTGAACAAAACTAATGTATTTTCTTCAATAATTATAGTGGACAAGGCAGAACTGGCTCAAAACTGGCTGACTTTAAAGTTTGCTGAATAAATCCATCAGTTAATTAATGAATCAGTGCCCAAATAACACTAAGCATGGTTTCTTGATCTGTAAAAAGAGAACAGGTTGAATAAGACTCCAAAATTACTTTTTCTTAATTTCTTAATTCATAAATCCCATAATTTATAAATTGATAATTTATTTTAGCTATGTTAAATGTATAATTATATATAAAAATAATTTGGATAACTTAATTTCACAATTTAAAAATTACATATATATATATATATGATTGTGGAGCATCATGCAACTAAACTTCAGTTTTCTATTACTCCATGTACACATAGATCTTTACAGGTAGTCCTGCTCTATCTACTTCTCAACTATAATAAGATAAATGTTTCTTCTGTGATTGGGTCTTATTAGGGAAAGATCTTAATAAATGCAAGACTTTTTTTAAAAAAGATATTATTTATTTATTTGACACAGAGAGAGAGATCACAAGTAGGCAGAGAGGCAGGCAGGGAGAGAGGAGGAAGCAGGCTCCCTGCGGAGCAGAGAGCCCGATGCGGGGCTCGATCCCAGGACCCTGAGATCATGACCCGAGTTGAATGCAGATGCTTAACCCACTATCCAGGCACCCCAATGTAAGACTTTTTAAAAATCATGCTGTATTTACCAAGTTCACAGTAAGTATTTGAACCATTATTTTATGGTTTAAAGATGGGGAAAAGGTACAAGGTCTAAAGGTGAAGACACTGATTTCCTTATCACCTTCCTCATCTTTGAACAGCGGTATGTAAATGGTATATAAAGTGTTTCTAAACCTGCTTTTGCTAGGTGATCCTACTTTGAGACAGCTCTTTAGGCAACAGAAAGAAGGAGAAATTTTAACAGAACTATCTCAGCACTGTTCTCTGGAAGGCTATTTGAAAGAAATGGGAAGAAAAAGGACTCTAGCATTAGTACCCTCACATTTTAGATTTGCTTCTACAAGGATTGTCATGTTCTAAAGTAGGTAATGTGTAGACGGCGACAGACATGGCAGGACAAGCAGTAGCTAGGTATGTACTGCCCCTCTCCTGAGGCAGGAGCTGTCGCAGCAACACTATGCTCAGAGAGCCAAGTTACAGATGATGTAAAAACTCCCCAAAGTCCTCCACTACGATTCTTTTAATGAAATAACATGCGTCTCAGTATCCCACAGAAGAGCTCTGTGCAGTGTCTAGCATTGAGCTTGGGGTGGACCCATTTCAGCTCTGAATAGCTGTGAAAGGATTTAGTCTTTGAACAAATGTTCTTTGGACTCCAGCCGTTCATATTTCTCACGACCTGAAAACAAGCTGGGATGTTCAGATACAAACTGCAAACAGGCACCCCTCCAGCAGTCTAAGTTATCCTTCAGTGGAAAGATAGGAAGATTTTTGTGAGGCTAACCAAGCTTGCATCTTCAGAACCCTTTGTTTTTGAGGGCACTATCATGACCTGAGACATTTTAGTAAGCATCGTATTTGAAATTTTGCAAAATAATTTGCAACCCATGAACACTGTTGTCCCTTTCCACTCCAGCGTCCTCTCCGTTGCACTGTCCTCCGTGTCTGGTAGTACTGGAGGAGCCAGTAGCACAGGTGAGATGCAAATTCATTTAACACGGGTTTACCTGGCCCCCAGGCACTTCTGCTGTATGTAGGTTTGTGTATTGCTAGTCATCCTGATGCAAGGATGGCTTCCAGGAATGACTAACTGATGATTCATCTCCAGGGAGGTATAGGGACAGAGATTTTACTGTAATCTAAGTACATAAGTTGAGAAGAAACGAGGTTTGAAAGTCCAGACCCAGAAACTCGTCTATGGAAAATGCTTCTAATCATCAGACATAAGAATTGTAACAAAAGGAACCAATTCTCATCAACAACGGATCAAAACCGAAATTTTCTCTTCTCAGAAATATAATTTATAATACAGGCTATACAATTACAAATGCACATTTTTATGGAATGGTCCAAAAAAGAATTTATCAGAAATTCTGAGTTTGAGGCACCTGGGTGGCTCAGTTGTTAAGCATCTGCCTTCAGCTCAGGTCATGATCCCAGAGTTCTGGGATCGAGTCCCGCATCGGGCTCCCTACTCCATGGGGAGTCTGCTTCTCCCTCCAACCTTCGTACCTCTCATGCTCTCTCTCACTGTCTCTCTCTCAAATAAATAAATAAAATCTTTAAAAAAAAAGAAATTCTGAGTTGTAGGGCACAAAACTGAAGCAGTACTATAAAAAAATAAATACAGCTATATGTAAAGTCACATGTTTTATGAATTCCAATGTATTACATCACATCTTAGTATATATATTGCACTGTTCTAAGACCAAAGATTCCAGATGAATTGACATGCAAAAATGCTACGAAGGTAACAAAATGCCCTGAAGATACAAAGTGTTTCTATGACCAAGCTCCTACATTTATTTATTCAATGTATATTATATGAGTCATTTGATTACAGAAGTATGTGGCCCATTATAACAGAGCACTAATCCTGGCATGCATTTGGTTTGATCTTATGCATTCCACACTTTCAGATCCCTTTTATTACTTTTTTCAGAATTACTAAGCATACCAAAATGTGAATGTATTAAGAAGAAAGTATCCAAGTTGAATCAAAAATCATAAACCAATAAAAGTATTTGTGGTATTTATTAGCTGGCTTTTATTTTTTTTTAAGACTTTATTTATTTATTTGACAGAGATCACAAGTAGGCAGAGAGGCAGGCAGACAGAGAGAGGAGAAAGCAGGCTCCCCGCCGAGCAGAGAGCCAGATGTGGGGCCAGATCTCAGGACACCAGGATCACCACCTGAGCCTAAGGCAGAGGCTTTAACCCACTGAGCCACCCAGGTGCCCTGGTTAGCTGGCTTTTAAAAACGTTTAATTTGTTGTGCTTTTTTGGTCCAAATAAGTATGCATTTTCATACCTAATTTTCTATTTGTAATTTAATATTCTTTTTCTTTTCCCAGCAAATTAAGTTTCAGGCTGCACAGAACCTGAATCTGCCATGTAATTAAACCAATTGCAAAGGCACTGGTTTACCAGGCCTGCTGGGTAGAGTGTGGGTGACTGTTGGGAAAATGGGCTCAGGCCATCTTTACTTGAGTGCATAGTTCCAAAAGCCCTTATCCCAATGATGAAATTCTAAAAATTCTGAAAACTTAAATATATGTTTATTATTTGACATCAAAACTCATTTGGCAACTAAACTTAGCTAGAACTGACATGAGCCTATTTATAAATTTAATTGATCTCAGTATGAATATTCATACAGTTTATTGTGGAAATATTAAAAATGTGAATTTAAGATGTTGCACAAATTCCATGAGAGGTTTTACAGAATTTTTTAACTAAAAAAGCTTTTTTTTAATTCTAAAACACATGTAGTTCCAGGGTTTACGGATGAGGAACTTGGGATCTGTGCTAATTTTCACACAGTTGCCTCCCATGGGCAGGGACTTAGGGACTCAAGCAGTCTGTTGAGGACTATGATAAAGTTTTGAGAATATCTGATAGTATGTGACAGATAAACTCATGGATATCCAATCCCTGCCCTGGTGCCAGAGGATGACATTCACAAACAAACAAACAAAAAACCTGATGGAATGGGAGGCAAAATTTCATTTTATTATTGGGGGATAATACTAATGGAAACCTGGACATAGAACATGTGACATGTGACATGGACTTGAAATCTACATTAGATCTGCAACATCTCTATGCGCAAAAAAAATGATCAACACACTTAGGCATATACTGGTTGTGTGACCTTGAGCAAAACCTCCTCTGTGAAAAAATGCCTACCTCTATAAAATATTGTTTTATATCATCTACTTCATATTAATATATAACATAGGTATAAATATAAATATATTACCTACTTTATAAATTTGTTTTGAGATTTAAATGGTATAATGCAAGTAACATACTTAAAACAGTGTCTTAAATGCTTACAACATATCAGTACCTCCTAAAGGCCAGCAATTATTATTACATTATAGATGAGGAAAGAATAATAAGGTCCCCAGAAGAGCCCATGTCTACTTCCAAAGCCCACTCCCTTTGAAGTATGTTAGTTAAGTTATAAAAATGTAGCCTTGACTTGAAGAGGTATTTGTACATCAGTTTCACAGCAACATTATTCACAATAGCCCCAAAGTGAAAACAACCCAAATTTCCATTAACAAATGAACATATAAATAAAATGTGGTATGTACATACAATGGAATTTTATTGAGCCTTAAAAAGTAATGAAATTCTGACACAGGCTACAATATGGATAAACCCTGAAGACATTGTGCTAAGTGAAATAATCCAAACTCAAAAGGACAAACATAATGTGATTCCACTTACATAAAGTACCAAGAATAATCAAATTCAGAGACAGAAAGTAGCATGGTGATTACCAAGGCGTGGAGGGAGGAAGCATATTTAAATGGGCATGGAGTTTCAGTTTGGAAGATGAAAGAATTCTTGAGATAAATGGTTGTGATGGTCTTACAGCAATGCAAATGTGCTTGATGTCAATGGACTACACACTTGAAAATGGTTAAAATGATATATTTTATATTATGTATTTTTTAACACAACAAAAAATAAAGCAAGAAAAAAAGAAAGAAAGAAATATAGCCCCGGCTCTCTATTCGACTGGCTTATGAAGGTCCTCCAGCCCTCTGGTAAGTTTGCCTCTAATGACTTCTGAGAGTCATGAGGAGTTTTCTCATGTGTGCTTGAGAACAAAATTGTTGAGCTGCAGCAGAGTGTACATATATTTGCCCTGTTCTGCTCCACCCACTATTTACTGAACACCAACATCTCCTATTGGAGACTAAGTTTATGAATCCAAGATGTCAAAATGAAATTGAGAGTAAATTCTCTCCTTTTGGTTTTGCCTTCTGTGAAGAGTGTGTGAAAGTTATGATTCTTCTTCCTCAATATCTTACAGTTTGTAGGAAAATATTTCCTTCTGGTTTTATGTACAATCCCTCAATCTTTTCCCCAAACCTCCCTACTCTGTACTCAGACACACTAAACAAATTACTATTGTATACTCAAAATTGTTCCTCCCTTCACTCTCCATTTAATTAGTCTGAGTCTTTCCTTCCCTTAGGATGCGATATGGCTGATATTTAGCTAGTATATGCCATTATGGTCATGCAATTGATTAAATACTGAAATGATCTTCATGGGTTGCATATAGCAGCTGTCCTGTGACTCTGAGTGTCCCCTCCTACCTTCCCAGCCAACCCTGGCCATCCTTCCAGGACCCCTCGAACCTGGCACAATTCCATCAACTAGGAGTCAACACATGGCAGAACCAGTCCATGCAGGACCATACTACATCACTCTAAGCCGCTGTTCACTCTGATTGGCCAATATTGTGTCTTACTGGTTGTTAAGTATTTTGAAATTACCTCTGGATGAGATAGTCTGTCAGCTGGCTCCTTGGTCTCTTAGAAATTATCCTATTAATTCACCAGATATGCTCCACTTCAATAGTCATCAAGGAAAACCAAGTTAAGACTACAATGAGATACCACTACCCATCCTACGGAATGGCTAAAATAAAAAAGAGAAAATACCAAGAGTTGACAAGAATATTGAGCAAGCGCAACTCTCATACACTGCGGATGGGAGTACAACTACTTGGGGAAATTGGTTGATGATACTTACTAAAGCTGAACGAGTACATATTAGCATATGTCACAACCTAGTAAATCTACTTTATGCAGTAAACCTTTCTTTCTCTCCACACTCCTCCTCCTCTTTTAAGGAGAAGACTACCCAGCACTGCTGTCTGCCTACAAGGAGATCACAGATACTGTTTGCATTCCCTTCTCAGATCCACAGCAGGAAAGCATTTTGATGTGCATGGCTTTGGCTCAATCCTAGTGCCTTACCGGGATTTTTATAATGCAGAGCTCCTCTACCAAAGTAAAATTTTCTACCTCCTCTCCTGCCTGGTTTTCTTATTTATAAAGTTTATAAGAATACCAGCATCCAGCATGAATTGCTGCCAAAGTTTTTTTTTGTTCTGTGCTCCACTTTTCCTCATCAACAAGGATTCAATGGGCACTCCTAGTTCTGTCTCTTTCTGGATGGAAACGTGAAGAAGGGACAAGCATTAGAACCACTTTAAAAAGGCAGAATCTCCACAGGAGAGGCGCATCTGAACAGTTTTCTGGTGGGTGGAGTCCAGCATAAGTGTATAACCTTGTTATTTTGTTCTCCATCCATCTGTAGCTTTTCTTATTGGTTAGAAACACACCCACGATTTTGATATCAGCTTTTCTGATCATCTTAGCTTTCAGTAGTACGTTCTTCCAGTTCTCCAGCAACACTTAGCAGAACTATGGGGAAACTGCATCAAGTGACTCAAGCCAGACACCAAGTAAAATTGGAGAACTTTTCTTTTTAGATTACAAATTCATATCTTACACGTTTATATATTCCTGCAAAGATCACAAATTCCTATCTTACATGTTTATCTAGTCTCCCCCGCCCCAATGCTTGACCCCAAAACCTTTCTGGTAACACTGATCAAGTCTTTTCTGACTTCGATTTTTTTATTTCACGGCCCCTCACTCATTCCTCAAGTGATGCCTCCCTCTAGCCACCCCGTGTCAGGAGGATGGTCTTTTACAATATTAAAACACCTTCAAACCATAGTAGCAGCAGCAGCAGACTCAATTTCTATGAAGAGCCAACAAAAAAGAGTGTCACCCTTGCCTTTAATACTTTGGATATCTGGCAGTAACTCAGCTGTTTAGATATTCAGGGTAGCTCTTCTGTATTTTGATGGTTACGAGAAGATATAATCAATGTCCCCAAAGGTATTATATCACACCTATGCCTTTCTGCAAAACAGTCAAATGCAGATATGACAGGAAGAAGAAGACTGCTTAGACATGTTAGTCATCACCAAAACTACTTTCACATACATAACTTAGAAAGCAAAGTGTATTTACTGGCTTCAAGTCTAAGGCATGGTCATGTTCCAATACCTTACTTTCAGAAATCTGGCCTCACCATTTGAAATCAAAGTTGGTGTGCAGGTGGTGCCAGTGGAATTCTCCTACTAGGCAACTGGGCCTGTGAGGAAGATAGGATTCAAATGAAATCTCACCAGTTTTGGTATCACCCAGTGCTTATGCCACATAGCTGCCCTTTCCCACTTGCTAGCCGTTCAGAGACACAATGGCTTCCAGTAGGCAAAAGCAATACCACAATGGTTATTACAGGAAAGAAGAGACATTCATCACCAGAATATTTTAGCAAATGAATCACAACAGACTGATGGCATAACTCACGTTCTGAGGCCAAGAATAAGAATTATATGGTTTATTTTAAGACAGCAGAAGAGTAAAAAAAACAGATTGAAAAACATATGATATCCCCTCCAGCTCAAAGCTCTATAAACAGCAGTGGCATTTGCAAAGTTCTGCGTGTCTTCTCAAATGTGGTTTCAGTTTTAATGTGTGTTGACATCTTCCTCTGTGTTCAGATTTAACTGAAAGAACAACAGTTTGTGCTTTTTTTTCCTGCTGCTACAGGATGAGAAGAATAGGGAAAGAACCCAGCAATCTCTATTTACATTGAGCAGCTATATACTCTGAATGAAAACCAAGATATGCTTTTCCTTCAGTGATTCCAAATTAGTAGAATGAAAACATGCTTTTCCCTTGAGCCATTAAATTGTATAATGCAGAAGAGATGCAGTAGTCGTGGTGTCTCCTTCTATTCTCTTCTGGAGCAGAGGCAAATGAAATAAATAAATGAGATGACTGAAAAGGAATTTTCCTTTCCAAAAACAAATAAATGGTAAAGGGACTGAGCACCAAACTTCACAGAATCACACAAAGAACCAGAGCTTCAAATTTTAATTTTAAAAATAGTATAGTGAAAAATTAAGGGGCTCTAACATGAAACAAATTTAGGAAGAAAGAGAAAGAAACAACATGCCAAGAACTGTACTGATTAGGAAGTGGGCAATTTAATTTCTTCAGGAGAGTAAATCTCCAACATGAATTAATTTGCTTCACGCTGAGTCCTGCTGGTTTTTCTGCTTTCCTCAATCACTGTTTATTTCACAAAATCAGCACTCACCTATCTTCTTTGATTATTTAATTTCAGGAGGATTTTCCTTTCACGAAGCAGTTAGCGCAGCTAAACTCACTCTGCATGCAATGTGTAAACACATTATAATGGCCTGCCTAGGTGTGGGGATTATTTATTTCATCTTGGAGACATTGTTTCGATGCTCTACTTCCCCTCAAGTGAAATCTCTCAGTGACATTGCGCAATCTACTTCCAACAGTGTGCGTCTTTCATTGACATTTACCAAATGCACAGGTTCTTATACAGAATCAGGAAAGCAGTATTCATACCATGACATAGATGCTCTTATTCCTAAAGAAGTGGGTCAGGGGCTATAACTGGTAGAACTTGCAAATAATACACAAAATGCCATTTTAAAATAAAAACAGGCATTGATTTCTTTGTTAGTAACTGCTCTGGGACTGTCTAGGCTCTCCTGAGTTTTCATTTTATGCACATAGGTCAGTGTAATAGCAAGGTTTATTAGGATTCAAGGCTATGACACTTTTTTTAAAACAGGCTGGTCTCTCAATGGATTCCTTTTGGCAGAGTATTTAGATAGAGACTATTAGGAATATGACACAAACATTTAGAAATAAACAACTAAAGATCCCCTATGAAGTGCCACAGAGTTTGTTTTTAACTTTGCCTCGAGGACAAGCGTGACGCATACAGCCTTTTCCTTTTATCTTTATTTCGGCTTCTTTACTGCTTCTGATTAGTGACCTCAATTGAGACGCATTGCTCATGGCAAAGGCTACTAATGGATTGTTTCAGCCTGAATGTGTTTGGATGGAATATTCCTTTTTTCCAGACCCAAGGCCAGGGTTTTTCCATCTCCAGGATATTCTACTCAGAGTTCTAGATAATGCTGGTCAGGTTATTCAAACTAAGTGCTTTTTCACTTTTTGAAACAAAGTCTCCCTTACCATGCTCTGTGTAGTGATATTTGCAGTCATTACATTTGAAAGCATACTGTTGAGCTGCCTCGATTTGAGCCAAAGCATTTTACTATCGACACCCATCGCAGGAGAGATCAAATCAAGAAGCCAAAGATTCATATAGATTTTCACAGTGAACCTTAACCATGGGGTAACCTCTGAGGTGATTAGCCTATTGTAATTACGTTTATGTGTTTTACTCACATTCTTTGTCACTTAAGAGACATGAAAATGCTGTTCATTGTTGCTAGGAGATGGGTGACTATGGCAACAGCGTGGGGCAGAGTCAGATGCAGAGCCGAGAGCATAGTGAGGTTTAGGCTCCTTTTTGATCTCAACTGACTCCGCAGCAGTCCTGAGCAAAGAAGCCCCACATCCCTGCCTCTTCAGCTTGCTTCAAAAGATAGGCCACACGGCTTCTCACATATCGGTTCTCCCCAGTTAACAAGTGTCTTTTTGGTGCTAACTATACACTGCAAGGCTGTCTGGAAAAGAAAAAAGCTGGATAACAAGGGGGATTATCACTATTTAGCTGTGTTTTCATACTGTTATTACTTGAGTTCAGATCTAGAGCCATATGCTTGTCTTCATCATCCAGTGAACTCCTGGCGACTTTCATAGAAGTTCCATGTGAAGAATGAGAGGAACATATGGTTCTAATAGTGATTTGTTCATTCCTCAAAGATTTATGGGTGTTTTAAAGTCATTAATCATTATCGTTGAGACACCCTTCGATGTCTTCGAGAGTACTTTCACTGATTTAAAGGAGTCCTCACCACACAGCCATATCTAGGATGAAAAATAATGCTTATTTTTTTTCTCTAAAAACTTGGAAAGAAGAGAAAAATACTGATTTGTCCCTCTTACAATCAAGTAAGATGGCAGCAAATAGCAGTCATAAATTGCCACAGTAAATGGAATAATCTAAAATCATTTGCTACGGGATCATGAAAGTCTTAATCGATTTACTCATCATTTTCATGATGTCATTTGTCTTCAGAAAACTATGAGTCCCAGTTGCCACCATATCAAATCCAGATTCCTTTCACGTGGTCCTCCTCTCCCTCTGCCCCAACAATCCTTCCAGCATAATTTATTCCCCAGTATAAATCTTCCTTCTGCTCAGAGAAACACTTCATAGTCTCTCCCTTCCCACTGCCTCCTCCACTGCTGCTCACACAGGAGATCTCTATTTCCGTTTCTGTACCTTTGTTGCTGCCATTTCCTAAAACGCCTTCTCTTCTTGAATGCTCCTTTTGGTTCAAGTGTTTATCAGGTTTCTACCATATGTTTGGCCCCATACTAGGTGCTCCTCTCTGAAGAGAAGCATGATGAGAGTGCCACCCCATCTACCAACGGTACCAGATCTATAAAAAGTAACAATGGACATCATTTTTGAAGTGTTCACTACATGCATGAGACACTATTCCCTATTTACTGTCCAGAATCTTGATATCATCTCCAGCTAACAGACAAAAGACCTGAGACCTCGCTCAAATAGTCAAGGGTAAATGACTTACTCGAAGTCAGAGAGCCAGTTAGCAGTTAAACTGAGACTAGAACCCACGTCTGTCTCATTTCAGAAATGATCATTAATAACACTACTCTTTTCACACAGTGAGATATTTTCAAGAATATAAATATGTATTTTCTAAGGATAGGAACCGTTAAGGGAGACAGTGATCAACTCCATTAGGGAGGGTCAGAGAAGAGTTCCTAACATTTAGAAAGGAGTTAACTTATAAACAAGGAGTTTGACTGTGAATATATGAGGCAAAGAACATTTTGGGGGAAGGGTTGAACTTAGAATCTTAAATTCTTTTCATGTTCTTTACATATCAGTCCTCTCAACACCAACATTTCCCTTCTTCAAAATGCAGCTCAATGACTGCTTCTTTCCTTTCCACATTAACCCTTGCTCCTTTCATTCTCCTCTAAACTCTGATGGCACTTCCTTTTTAGCAGCCCCCTTAGGTCTTGGTTAGAAACTATCTTATGCTTCTCAATTTTCTGGACCATTCAATCATCAAGGGCAGTAACCACACTTTCATCTGTTTAGTAGCTTCCAAAGCACCTAGAGTTGTATTAGAAACATCCTAGGGGATCTGCATGTGCCACTTAATGGCAAGTCTTCACAACTGTATCATTTTTATAGTTTATAAATTCTTTCATTTATGCAATCTTCTTAGATATTCACAATAACCCAGTGAAGTACCTGGCTTGCTGTTGCTAATCCCCATTTTGCAGATTAAAGGAAACCATAATTTAGAGTAGTTCATCGGAAAACCTAGAATCACCTTGGCAATAAATAAATGAGACTTTCAGTAAAAGAATCTCAGTGCTAATTCCACTATACAATTCTTAATTCAGAGAATGATGGATAGATGGGTTAACTTCCATATACTGGCAGATGTATCAAATCTCATATTCAGGGGGTATAGCTCAGTGGTAGAGCATTTGACTGCAAATCTCATATTCACATTATCACTACTAAGTTGATAATAAAATTCTGTGTTCATATAATAAGTATCTAACCAGTTTTATCTCAGAAAGGGAACTATAAAATAATTCACTTAAGCTATTCAACCACTTGATTGTTGAACCAAGAGCAAAAAAAGGGATTTTGAAAATGTGCAAAAAGTAGCATGTTGGTTACTTTTGTCCACATAAGATTCCTGAAAGAACCAGCTTACCAAGCTTCATATGGACTGCAAAGAGCAGGTGGGTATTTCCCAGACATCTGCTGACTTCTCCAATTGAGAGCCCTTGAGAAAGTCACTAACATGATCATGAAAGGGATGAATGGTCCTGCTCATTAATCAAAGACTGCAGGAAAGTAACCAAACTTGACTCTCCCTGCTGAAGGCTGGGCACACTGTCAAAACCCAGAGGGAGGGTACAACATAAGATAAAACGTCTCCTCTACTCAGTGCAGAACTTTCGTTCCCTAACACCACAAGACCCTCAGCCAGTGGCCCCAAGGTGTATCCACTGCGAATATGTATCCTGAATGAAGGTTAGAGTCCTAAGTGAGACCTTTACAAGGTCTCCCCAGCAGAACACTGTCTCATCTCATCAGAAGTGAAACCTGAAATTTTCTTGACATTTTTAACCGATGAGCTAGCAAGTAAGCATGTTATAAAGCATTCACTGAGTCTCAAAGGGCTTCCTGGATCTTCCATCTGGCCTTCTTCTGCCCCTAGACCCAGAGATAACTCTCCAATATGGACCACCGGGACAGAATTAAAGGAGATGTATGAATTCCACTCACCAGTGGTTCCGTTTAGAAACGAGGCAAGCTGCTTCAAGGTGTGTCTGCATTTAATGCTCCCTACCCCCTTCTCCTTTCTCTTCCTTCCTTCCTTCAGATTATTCTGGACAAGCACCAAAGTACATGGCTGTAAGAAAAAGGAGCTGTCATCTTTTTTTATTTCTCCACAGCCACGTCCAGAACATTGGCACCATACTTTACATGTAATATATGATCTGTAACAAGAGGTAAATAATATTTACTAAAGACAAGGCACTAGATTCAATCAAAGGGAAAAAATTAAATTAGTTTAAATGACTATGGAAAGTGTTTAATCCCACTAGTAAACAAACAAAAAAGTTATACACCGCTTCCATCTATATACGTTGGCTAAAACTTTTTAAAATTTCTTTCTTCCTTTTTAAAAAAAATCTATTTTGTATTTTGTAATGAGACTTCTCGGTGGTCCAAGTAAGAGCACGGTGGCCCAGGGCTGCAAGAGTCACTTTGCAAGTAAAATGCCAGAAGTTATTCAAATCTGATTAAATCCTTAATGACACAGTGTTCTCTCCTTCATAAGCAGCTTCTCACCCCAGAAATCTGGCTTCTTATTCTTGACTTTGTCCCAAAAGTTTCCAAGCTGCCTCCGTTCTGATCTCTCTGGATTCTGGTGATGATTTCTTCCTCTCTATTGGATCTCTCAGCCATCTGGTCCATAGCAACTTCACCACGGCGCACGGGAGTTCAAAGCAACCCTTTGGGCACTGCCTGATCCCGCCCCTTTCCAGGTCATTATCTTCCACTGACCCCCATTGTGCCCATCACAGTGTCCTCCTCACACCCAGCTTCTAACATGACTATAGACCCATTCATCTTGTGTTTCCTCTATTGTGCTAATTAAAAAATAGTTCACATAAAGTATTTTTGGTATTTAAAAATATCAGAACAATTCTTGTTCAATGTATCCCAGTTTGGGAGGGGTTGGAAATCCGTTCTATCTCCACGCACAAGTTATTGGCAGAAAAGCATGAACTTGCCTCATGAGCGCTTCAATTAGTTCTCAAAATACATCTTTTTTACACTGCCTTCTCTGCTTTTATTTCCATGAAGAATACATTATTTTCTTCCCTGAAAGCTATGGCCGTAAGAAATGAGATGAAAGAAGCACACACAGTATGCATCCATGTTACTCTGGAAGTTCTTGAACGGGCTTCCCTGGAGTTCCCTTCCTCGGAGTTTCATGCTGTGATAAACATTACTTTCCACAGACTACTGAAGATTCTTTTTAAAGTGACCTGTGCACTTCCAAATCAATCAAAGTCTATTTTTTAAAGATGGCAGGAATGTTTTGTGATAACATTTAAAATTACATTTTTTTTAAAGATTCTATTTATTTATTTGACAGACAGAGATACAGTGAGAGAGGGAACACAAGGAGGAAGAGTGGGAGAGGGAGAAGCAGGCTTCCCGCCATGGAGGGAGCCTGATACAGGGCTTGATGCCAGAACCCCAGGTTCATGACCTCAGCTAAAGGCAGACGCTTAACAACTGAGTCACTCAGGTTCCCTAAAAGGACATTTTAATAAAACCAACATTTATAGTAGCATTGATAAATTTATAAATTACCCTGTCAGACCCTCAAGTTTATTTGTGCCAAATTGAAAATATAAACAGTATATATAAATGAACCCTTAGAAGACACAAACACAATATTAGGTACCTGTTTCCATTGTTTCCCCGCCACCATAACGTGCAAGTACAGGGTAAGCCCTGGTGAGTTCCTGTCTCATTTTCCTACCTTATTTCTGCCCTCAATCACTATAAGCAGAGAGGATTGCTCAAGGGCAGGTAACCAGGGGGAAAACAGGCACAGCAAAGAATTGTATTATCTTCATATAAGAGTATTCATACTGAATAAGTGAATCAAGAGTTAACAATATATTTCTTATTGCTTTTCTAGATCAATATATCCAAGAAAAGAGTTAGTAATGCTTTCTAAGGCATTTACCTAGAGAAAACACATTTTTAAGTTAGTAAGCTTTATTGTCACTATTCATATTAATTTAATGTAACTTAGAAAAACAATCACCCTTTATATTTTAAACTTTTTTGAAAATGATGTACAAAATGGGCTTCCTTGCACCAAAACAGGGATTCAAACTGGTACCAGTTCACATAGATTATTTTTTCCTTTGTTTTTTAATTTTTTTTTAAATTTTATCTTATTTAAACTCAATTAATTAACATATAGTGTATTATTAGTTTCAGAGGTAGAGTTCAGTGATTCATAATATCCAATGCCACATAGATTATTATTTTTTAAGATTTTATTTATTTATTTGACAGAGAGAGAGACCACAAGTAGGCAGAGAGGCAGGCAGAGAGAGAGGAGGAAGCAGGCTCCCTACGGAACAGAGAGCCGGATGCGGGGCTCGATCCCAGGACCCTGAGATCACGACCCGAAGGCAGCGGCCTACTCCACTGAGCCACCCAGGCGCCCCCACATAGATTCTTTTAATTTAAAAAACAAGTCAGGGCATTTGCTGACCTCAAAAAGATTTGTTTTTACTTCCTTCACTATAGTGTTTAGGCATTCTTATTTTTAAGAATTCCACGATGGTCTATGTATTTCCTAAGAAAATGAATTTGGTGCATAAGTCAATAAATGAGTTTTATTCTACAAATTGATAGTAAAGTAATAGTTTCTGTTGACCACATAATTCTCTCCTTATTTCTCATAAAACTTAAAAATGGGCAGATTCATCCAGCAAAGCATTAAAACACATCCTCAAGTGAATCTACAGTTAAGTTTAATTGAGAAGAAATAGCAAAATTATCCTCTAATACAAAGCAGGCTAATCATATATTCTGCATATAATGGGACAGCCATAATTTCAGATATTTCATTGATGTGTCCCAATTTTTGGTCCAAGATATATGATTACTCCAACCACACGACTGTGCGGGTTGACTTTGGCTAGCTTACTTTCAATTAGCGCAGAAATACTCATTTCCAGAGGTTAGTTGGAATGTGACATATGCCAACTGTGGTGGATGCCAGAGAGGAGATGGGGGAGGGTGTGAAATCTTGATGAGCTCTGAGTAATGTATAGAACTGCTGAATCATTATACTGTACACCTGATATAACACTGTATGTTAATCTTACTTCAACTTTAAAAAAGGAAAAAAAATCAATGAACGTATCCTAGCTATATGGAATTGATAACAAATAGTGCTGCATATAAAAATAAAATAAAATCTGTGAAAAAAAAACATGCCAACTATGTATCAGGCAGTTCTTGAATAACCTTATACTTTCTGTATTATAGCTTCACCATTCTGGTATAGACAGTTTCCAGCCACAGAAATGAATGGCAGATTTTTCTGAAGACAACTCATCTCAGTTCTGCATAATAAAAACCAGCAAGGCGGTGTGTGTGGTGCAAAGGACATGCCATTCTGTGATTACAGGAGTTTAAGTCAAAATGTTCAAAGCAAAATTTTAATAGAGCAAACTAAAGCAGACACTCAAATGTCATGTACTCTGACAACTTTTGTCTCCCTTGCACCAAGATAATGGACTTCAAAGCCAGAGAGACATGGCTTCATCATCTCCTAGCTGCAGGATATTTGTGAAACTTAGTTAACCTCCAGAACTTTATTTCCTGGATGGCAAAGTGGGGTGAGGGGTTTACAGAATTGCTGGAAGCTTTTAGTGAACTAACAAAGTGGGAGGCTGTCTGGCACTTTGCCTGGCACATAATAGATACCCAATAAATGTTAGTTTCATTTTCACATCTCCAAAATATCTTAGTAATATGTTCCTTAATTGGAATTCTGACCTCTTGTTTTACATGAATCTCTAACTTTGAGAAACCTTTACACTTTAGATACCAATCTTCTCCATAAAGTTGACGGCTAACTCTTCTGTGTGGTTTCAACAACAATAGTAAGTCTCCTTAACTTCAAAGAGTTCTCTTTGCTATGCTCATGCCTACACCTTCTAAATTTTATAGGAGACAAAGGCATTTATTCCAGAATTATAGATAAATCCAAAGATATGAATCCCCCAGAGAGAGAGAGCACTATGACTTAGATTCATACCAGGTTCTATGTGACTGATAACAGACACTTTTCTTTGATGAATGGGGAGAGCAGGAATGAGAGCACAGGGAAATGCAGTAATCTGGGCTGGGAGGAAAATGACTTTGAAATAAGAGACAAAGTCAAAGACAAATTTCAACCACACAACTGTTCCTCTTGACCAGATAGATCCTGCACAAGGAGATATGATTTACATCACAATGACTTCTTTTAAAAAACAACTTTTGCCTGACAGTGGTGAAGAATCCAGTTTAAATTACAGACTTATTTTGATCATGGTGATTTTTTCTGCTATTACTGATAAGCCCAGAGCATGTACATGATAGAGATGGTATAATTAGAAATATGTCGGTGTCCATGGTGTGATAATCTCTGCCCACAGGTATTGCCAGTAGGTAGAGCATATGTATCTTTAACATTCCTAATTTAGTGTTGTGAATTGGTATTTTCAGGCCTGTTTTCCCAATGGGTGGAGGAATAAATAAATGAACTGTTGAGTGAAACTTACAGAGATGCTACAGAAAGTGTTAAATATCAAGGATTTCAACCAATCAGTGTTTCCAATCCCTTGCCCTCTGGAATGGCCAAGGGCTCCCCTGGATGCCCTGAAACTATTCTGGACCAGGCAGCCAACCAGAGACAGAAACAAAGGGAGGAATTGGGGGTTTTGTTCTTACTTTTTTTCCTAACCAAACATGAATGACTCTTTGCAGTATGCTTCTGACCAAGACACCCAACCCACTGCTTTAGTTAGGAGCCGTAGCCTGGTGGGAAAATATCAGATGATTTAAGCAAATTGTGAAAGCACTAAGCTGTCAGACTTGAGTACTTATGGTCTTTGATTGCAAACTTCCAAAGAACAAAGACCATGTCATGTATATTCTGAACCAGCACTCTATGGATACTCAGGGAATATTAAACAATAACATTTTATTGTAGAAGGCCTTTAAATGTCCTTTCTGACAGCCAGGCCAGGCTCTTCAAATGGTACTGAATATTTTGTATTCATTCTGAAGCCAGAGCCTTCCTTGTGGTAAAAGGTTCTTACTCTTACCCCTCCCCTGAAGTTAATAAAAGCCCAGACATTTTTCAGGAGGAGGCTAAATACAATTATTCCTAGACGCTTTCTCTGGTTATTCCAGTCCACGCTTAGAACTCCTTTTGTAATTAAAGGCTGTATAATGATATGGTACTTTGAACTCTTACTATTTTTCCTTGTTTCAGTCTTGATTTTATTTCATTTTCTCAGCTGCGTTATCAGTTCACCGTGGTGAGGACCATGTCTTATCATTCTAATACTATTCCCATTCCCATTTATTCTTACTGTTTGGTATGTGATTTTTTTAGAAAAATAATTTATTAGTTGAAAGTCAGTTAAATTATTAAAATCCATATATCAGTCTTTGTTATGTTTGTGTCCCCCTGGCCCAAAATTATACAATGAAGCCCCAATCTTTTATGTGACTGCATTTGGAAATAGGGCCTCTGAAAAGGTGGTAGAGGTTAAATGAAGTCATAGGTAGAGTCCTAACCTGGTGTTCTTATGAGAAGAGGAAGAGACTGCAGAATTCCCACTTTAGAAGGCAGCTGTCTCTAGCCAGGAAGAGAGATCTCACCGGAAGCCAACCCTTGAGGACCTTGACTTGGGACTTCCAGGCTCCAGAACTGTAAAATACTTGGGTATATGGAAACCACATAGTTCATGGTATTTCGTTACGGCAGCCCAAGCAGACTAGTCTACCAGTTAAATAAATTGTTTTGAGGAAGCAATATGCAAGTTCAATATGTATGCTTTCAGTTTAGAGAAAGACCCACATTCAAAGCCATAAGATAGCAACTCTTTGGGGCACCTGGGTGACAGTTGGGTGAGCACCTGACTCTTGATTTCAGTTCTGGTCATGATCTCAGGGTCCTGCGACTGAGCCCTGTGTTGGGCTCTGTGCTTGGCAGGGAGTCTGCTTGAGATTCTCTCCTTCGGCCTCGGCCCTGCCCTCACTCTCTCTCTGTCTCTCTTTCAAATAAATAAATAAATATTAAAAAATAAAGAAAGAAAAGAAAAAACATCAATTCTTTGGTGTAAGTGTACATAAAAAGAAAATCCTTGCATAATTCTGGTTAAAAATTTTTGCCTTCCATTTTCAGTAATGTAGTGCCAAATTTAGTACCACAAACGATCATGAAAGGAACCAAAGAAATTCCTTATAAATTTATGATGGAAAAAAGTCAAACACTTAAAAAACAAGGTCACTAATTATAAAGTAATAAGAATCACTATATAACATTTACGTAAGTTTAAAAAATTATTTAATAAAAAGCTTCCACAGGAAGTACCTCTCAAACATTGGCATTAATTTTTAAAATGTAGGAGTGTCTTAAAGGCCCAACCCCAATAGTCTTTTGTAACCAGTAGGGGGCAGCAAGGCACCCTAGATCCCTCAGTGTCTGAGACTTGAGGGAGGCTTTCCAGTTAGCCAAGAAGTGTAGAAGGGAGCAACCAGAGATAGGGAAGCAACAGATAAGCAGAAATAAGGAACCCCAAAAGTCCGGACAAGGCACTAGAAGAAGGAGATGGTAGAAATACACAGGTCAAAATTACTTGCACACCATGAAGAGATTAGAATTGGAACTGAGACTATTTATGCTTCTAGAAATCCGTATGTGTCAACTCTTCCTTAATTCCCTTACCAAATTCACCAAAATAATACAGAATGTTTGGAATTATCCTGCCCTAACTTCTCACAGTTAAAGCTGAGCACTTTTCTTTTTCTCTTCTACTCATTGCCTTAAGCCTGCACGGAAAGTAGCTCTACAACATTTTCAATAGCTTGGTGGTCTATGATGAAGAGTAGGTTGACCATTTCTCCCCCAGGGAAAGAGAAGAGGGACTTTCAGTACTGCCTAACTGTAAAAAAAAAACCAGTTTGTTTGAAAAGTAGATCAGCCTTTGACTATCAAAATATGCATAAAGGATTAGGCCCTGGAAGAAACTGAGCTAGATCTAAAAGGTCTCAGGTAAGGACAAAATTTAGAATTGTTTAATTCCTTACCAGTTTCATATTATTATGGCACTTTATCATAGTTACTGTGGATTTGATATACGCAGAGAAAGTTGATAAATTGCTTGCTGGTTTGTCAAAAAGATTGTGAGATGATCAATTTTCTTACTTAGCCACAAAGTAAGAGGTTAAAATTTTCCCAATTTACAGAAGTAACATTATAATGTTTCTGCAAAGAATGTTTCAGTAATGAAAAGATTACAGAGAGCCAGAAGGAAAGGGAGCTCAGAGCTTTTTTTTTTTTTCTGATGAATGTATGTACAAATCTGACTTCCTTGCTCTTTCTCCACTGAGCAAAGTCCATATGTTGATCCCGTTAGAAGGATTAACTTCCACCCAGGACCACAGTACTATAGGAGAAAGAAAGGGGAGTAGGAAGAGAAGGGAGAGGAAAGGAGGAGGTAGAAGAAGAAAAGGCAAGCCAACAAACAAATGAAATATAGTACCTACCACCACATCTGACAGTACCAGGATTGCTGGTAAATTTTCAGAAATGAAAACTTATACATGTTCTTCTACCTTCTCTGGCCTCTGCCGATCTTAGTCTTAGAAATATGAACAAACTCTTCTGTTGGCATTAAGGAAAAAGATTTCCCCTCAAGACTTGATTTCAGCCTGCAGTGAATTTTTATGATCAAGTTCTTAACCCCTGAAAAATGGGATATATAATGGAAATACTGATAGATTCTTAATGGTAGCTTTGCTGGCAGGCACCTATATATTAGCCTTAATAACGTCAACTTGTAAAACTAAAGTGATTGAAAACCTACTAACTTACACTTAAGGAATTCCTGCTTCAGTAGTTCTTGATATCTCCCTCATTTGAATGATTTTTCAGGCTGTTCTAAAGACTATTGTCCTATATTTGTGAGAATGAGAGCTGCAATACTATAGGATTTTGTGAACATCATAAACGTAGAACAGCATATTTATTTCTGAATGGCTTAAGAATCTGTGGTCCTTTTCTATTTAAGAAATTTACCTGCATAAAAATCTTAAATTCCCCAGCCATGAATCCTATAGCCTGAGGCCTTTCTCTTTTTCTTCCCATTTTCATACATTTTATTCTCCTTTCTAGTGGCTCATTGAAGAGCTGAAGGGGATAACAATGTAATTTCATGAACAGTGACCAAAAAGAAAAAAAAAAATTTCTTTGACTTGGGTGGATAAGCAGACTCTCCATACTGTTAGTAGAATTACAGCTGGATGCCAGACTTTCATTGGCTTAATCTCATTACATAACCTATTCCCTGCAACTGTCTTCTGTTATGGCCTCTTTTATGTGACCTGACAGCCCATATACAGATGTAGCAGTAAATACATGCTGCCAGTGCTTAAACAAAAATTTTCCCTATCATCATGTTTATCAGGATAAATGTGTTGCTGCATATATTCTTCTTCCTGAGTTGGTATTAGCAGAGCATGGCAAATGTCATCTCTCCCTCCTCAAGGGGCTCTTCTGAAGCTCTCATTTGGCATTTAAAAACATTGAACATGGTTGAATAGATCCAGATGCATTCTCTAACAGAAGTTCTAGAAACATGGAGAACAGCTTCATCCTATCAAGAATTCTCTTATTTCAGGGCTATTCTGACACGGAGCAGGAAATTCAAAGCACTTTTGCCCTGAACCAATTGCA
Source organism: Meles meles (assembly GCF_922984935.1). Lineage (NCBI taxonomy): Eukaryota > Metazoa > Chordata > Mammalia > Carnivora > Mustelidae > Meles > Meles meles. The sequence goes on along the minus strand of NC_060068.1, from coordinate 57,957,462 downwards.
GCATACAACACAACAAGGAAAATCAAATCAGTCAGAGAAAATTTTGAAATCCTAGGCTTTACGGCTTTTGGGATGTGGGAAGCCCTTTCTCACTGACTGTGTCTTTTTAGAACAATTAGAATAAAATTATGTAAACATCATAGATTTAGAAACATAATGCTGGCTCTGATTTCAGATGTATGCGTTTAAAAATCAAACGCTATATATATATATATATATATATATATATATATATATATAAACAGCAATCATATTGGGGTGCAAGAAGTACAATTATGCAGCTCCCTTACAAATACTGCTCTAAACAGAATTTGCATGGATGGAGTTTTCCCTTAGCCTTTATAAGCCACTAGGAACAATGCACGAATTTCAAGTAACCACCCAGCTTTCCATTTTCCATCACTGAAAGGCTTACCCTTTGCGTGCAAATCTCTAGCTGTGGCTGACGGCTGTAAGCCCATTATATTTCAACTGCCATCTGGCAGCAGAGATTCAATCCATTGCTTCAATCACAGTGGCCTGTCTTCTCTAGCTCTGGGAATTGTACTAAAGTGCATGATTTAAATGTCTTCACTGTCAAATTATTGTTGTTAAGTTCATCAAGATAAATTAAAAAAAATAAACGGGGAAAAATATGCCCTAAAGAGTATTATTTGTAGTAAGGAAGAAAAGTATTTGAAAATCAACAGTTGCTGAGAGACCTCAAATTAGTTTCACTCATAATGCTATGTTTTCTAAGTGTGAGGTAACAGAATAATAATTACCAAATAAGCCACATGCTTAGCGTATAAAAAGCCCAATTCAAACATTTGGGTAGAAAAATGCAGTGTTTTAAGTAATTAGAAGTTTATAAAATCTTCGCCTTTTTGCTCACCACCCTCCCAAGATCATTTCTTATGCATTTTGCAGTACATTTGCTGGATGATTGTTCTGTACCAGGCACTGTGAGAGGCAGTGGGAATAGAAAGATAAATAAGACATGGTCCTTGCCTTCTAGACACTAGCAAGAGAACAGCCTTTGATTTATGACTTACTGTAAGTCACTTCTCTGTCACAAAAGAAAACACAGCTGACAGTGGGGAACTGGGAAAAACATGGCTGCCAACTGCATATGCTCATGCCTGATTTCTGGTAAGTTTCCCTGCACACCACAGCACACATGCCCAGAGGATGCCTGCAGTGGTTCTCAATCTTTTATTTACTCAGATACACCTAAAGGATGTGACACACTCTTACCAGCAATTGTAACCTGTGCCGGCAATAACTCTCAATGAGGAGGTAGCAGTGGCTTTGATCGTGCCCTTATCCCCTACTTGAGAATCAGTGCTCCATTATGGAGAACTGAACTGTGCAAGGGGGTTGAGTGTCCATGTGTGTCCCTTGTATAACTAAGAAAGACAATTGAGAAGCTAACTATGAGCTTTATGTATAAATTGACCTACCTCACCCTTTCCACTCCAGGGAGCACAGTCTTTCTATTTATGAAGAGCAGTTTCTCTCTTTTATCTCCTCACATTACTCTCCTAAGTTCTTTGGCTCCATATTTTTCTAGGCTTTACTGCAAACAATTCAGTGTTCAGATTTGGGATTTGTGAATTCTTATTCCAGTTTTGGGAGAAATCCAACGGAATATCTGTTAAAGTCCAGGACCCCTAAGTTTACATGAGCCAGCTCTCTGGGGCTAGTTACAGAATGAGACTCACTCAGACATTACTATAAAATGGAAGTTTAAATAAATTAGATTAAACATAAGGAAGAGGGATTGAAAAAAGAACTAAAGGGACAGAAGATATCATAAGTTACTGCATTTAAGTTATGAAAATCTCATCTCCCCACTGGATTGTAGAAACAAAAGGCAGAGAGAGAAAAGAAAGGGGGGGAAAAAAGTGAATGAAAACCTTCTGTAAACGATATTGTTTGATAGAAGGAAATCCAAGAGATAAACCCTGTCCCTGTCTTTGCTCCACAGGAGACCTACAGGAAGAGCTGATCATTTCACTTCTTCATAACCCTTCTATAGTTCCCATCACCTACAGAATGACAGCCAACCAGCCAAACTACTCAATGAGGGGGCATGTGGCAGTGCATGTCCAGAGCCCATTTGCCTGCTCCTGTCAAAGCTCTGCCCCACCCCTAAATCCATCTACCTCTGACAAAGTCCAATTGCTTCAAGTTCCGTGCACCACCCCCTCTCCTCCCATGCCCCATGCTGTTTTCTACCTCCCTGCCTTTGCTCAGGCTAGTGCATCTGATAGGAATCCCCTCTCCACCTTCCTTGTTCTAGATGGTTGTTTCTACTTGTGAAGATTCACTGTGGCCATCTCCTCTGGGAAGCACTCCCTGTTTCCCCAGGTCGGCTGAAGTCCTCCTTTTTTATATTCCCACATCATCCCTGTGCATCTATGTTTTATCTCCTACTATATTTATATTTAAATCATCTGTTTATGCATGCATTTCTTCATGAGACTGTCAACTCTTCAAAGCTAGTAAGCTACATACAATGCCTAGAATACGACAGACTTCAAATAAGTTGGTTTTTTGTTTGCTTACTAAACTGAAAAGCAAGCATTAAGGGAAAAATCCTGTTTTGATGTCAGGCCAAAACTTGTGGATAGGATAATATTGAGCATATTAATGGAATTCTATAGAGTTACATTTCTAGGCAACACAAAAATACAAAATGAAATATCATCAAAGCTGAAGATTCTCAAATGCATACACCTCATACCTGTGACTATATCATCACCAGGGGTGGGCTCTGGAGAGTGTTCGCTGATTTTACCTGTTCCACCAACTGCCAGCTAAATTGTCCTGTGTAAATTACTGAGTTGCTTTTGCCTCAGTTCTTCATCTGTGAAATGGGACCAAAAATTACATTATTGTGAGTCTTAACCAAGACAATATATATATATAACACATATTAAGGCTTATTACTATCACTATTGTACCCTTTTTACCTCCCTTACCATATTGTTTTTCCCATGTGTTATTTCCATCCATTGTAGCAACCATCTACTGAGTAATAAAATGAATTGCATAAATGACTGCTAAGGGGCACCTGGGTGGCTCAGTGGGTTAAAGCCTCTGTCTTCGGCTCAGGTCATGATCTCAGGGTCCTGGGATCGAGCCCCGCATCGGGCTCTCTGCTCAGCAGGGAGTCTGCTTCCCCCTCTTTCTCTGCCTGCCTCTCTGCCTACTTGTGATCTTTCTCTCTCTCTGTCAAATAAATAAATAAAATCTTTTAAAAAATAAATAAAATAAAATAAATGACTACTAATCCTTACTGCTAATGGAAGTATTGTTAGCTGCTATTTTATAGATGGTGATATTAAAGCTCGGAAAGATTAAATATATTACCCACAGTCATACCATTAGTAAGAGATGGATCCTCTTACTAATAAAGCCAAAACTAGCCAGCTCTAAGACCAACACTTTTTCACAACACCAAGATGCTTTCTCAAAACCCCAAGAAAAATAGAATTGTGTGGCTTTTATAAGTTCTATAGTCTTTTGGAATGTGGATGCATGATTTTAAACAATCTAGAAAAATTTCCTACCCAAAAGCACCACATCTCTCAGTTCCTAAATCTTGATTGTCCTCAAACAGGTAATAACATGTTTAGATCCGCAGTCAGAAGTCAAACAAAAAGAGGACTATTCCTGAGAAATAACATGTTAATATTCACACTAAAGTGTTAATGACAAGTATGAAGTTCTTTCCCAAGAGCAATTTTAGTATAACGCATCAAAGGAATGAGGGAAGTGTACAAAATTACTGCTGAAGGTAGAAAAAACTGAAAGGCAATTTTTAAAAATTTTTATTTATTTATTTATTTATTTATTGGAAAGACAGAGATCACAAGTATGCAGAGAGGCAGACAGAAAGAGAGGAAGCAGGCTCCCTGCTGAGCAGAGAGCCCGATGCGGGGCTCGATCTAAGGATCCTGGGATCATGACCTGAGCCAAAAGCAGAGGCTTTAACCCACTGAGCCACCCAGGTGCCCCTGAAAGGCAATTTTTAATACCAAAGTAGTTTTTTAACCTATTTGGGGAGGACGGTATTTCTGATGATTTGCTAGAAGTTATGAAACCTTTTCAGAAGTATACTCAACAGTGTACATTTTCATTCCAACTTTTGAATGTCCTGTCAGGGGATTCACAACTCTCAAAGCCCAAACCTAGCTCAAAAATCTCTGGTTGGGGGCCAGTAATGCCAACATAAAGATTTTGCAGCAGAGACCAATATGGTGAAAGGATTAAAAAATATCAAGGGGACCAATGCAAACTGTTTCCATACCTCACAGACTTAACTACCAATGTCAGACTCTCTTCTGTTAATTTTGAGATGCCCCCAAGTTCTCCACATTATCTTCCATTTAAGAACTAATGGCCTGAAACATTAAACAGTATGTACCTCCCACAGCCTTTTGCATTCACCTCATAATGCTCTAAAATGTGGGGTCGAATTTGTTTTAAACAAGACTTTCTTGGGGCGCCTGGGTGGCTCAGTGGGTTGAGGCCTCTGCCTTCAGCTCGGGTCATGGTCTCAGGGTCCTGGGATCGAGCGCCATGTTGGGCTCTCTGTTCCGCAGGGAGCCTGCTTCCTCCTCTCTCTCTGCCTGCCTCTCTGCCTACTTGTGATCTCTGTTGGTCAAATAAATTTTTTAAAAAAAAAATCTTAAAAAATAAATAAATAAACAAGGCTTTCTTGACCACATGTAACACATTCTGATGAAGCTAAAGAAAGGGAGTATAGCACTGAGTTTGGGGGTTATATTATCAATTAATATTGATTGTCTAGAAAATAAGAGAGAAGCATACGGGTTTTCTCAGTTAGATGCAAAAGAGCCTATTTCCTTGCACCATGAGCTACCTTTCTCTTTCTCTGCCACTCCAGCCCAGATTCAGTCTGCATGGGCTACATATTGCCATCCATGAGGGACCAATGACTCACTCTTCAGTGAAAGGTCTCCATGTATCCATTCACCCCATTGGACAGACTGAATACGTATGCCATTAGTAGTTGCTGCTAGCTTCTTTCCACATGGTCTTGCTTAGAGACTTCAAAACTGAATAGATTGAGACAGAAAACCATCCAACCTTTGAATATCAGGTCATGGTGATTGTCTAGGGAGCACTACTGAGGGTCTGGTAAAGCTACTGATTCCAGATTTATTACTCTTCATATGGCTTTCATACATATCTCTCACTTAGCCACCAAAAACTGTGTTAGAGGGTGTCACAGCCATGGTAACCAGAGGCCAGGCTGTAGGAAAAAGAATGCTAACCATGTGGTGAGTCTGCAGCACAATTTTGCAATCTTCAAACCATAATAAATAGGGTTGCTCCATTTTTATTAAGCATTCATGACTTTGCAGTGAACCAAAAGACAGAGGGACAGAAATATAAGAAACAACATAGCCACTAAATAAATGAAATGGTATCAAAACGTTCTAGAATTTTGCTTGTGAAGAATATTTTGATGAAGCACTTACAATGTCACAAAAATAATGCCCCCCAATTAAAAAAAAAAAAACAGATAAAAAAGCATAGCAGCCTGTCAATGAAAGAAATACCAAGCAGATGTTTTCCTTATTTCCAAATATATTTAGAAGTCTGAAGAAAAACCATGAAGAGTGTTTTTATTATGCACCTGTCATGGTCAACATCTGGCACTAGCTCTCACCAATCCATCAACCCCACAATGTTGTGTCTCTTTCCAGCTCACAGAAAGACTGTAAATAAACCCACAGTGCAGAGCATGGCTTTTCCTTTTTTTTTTTCCTTATTTCTCTCTTTTTCTTGTCTTTATTTTTTTGTTTTTCACAGCAAGAAGGGAGAAGAACAGAAAACAGAAAAAGTGTATTTGTACCATTTATAAACTGTATAATAAATGTGCCTCCTAAAGAAGGGATGACAAATGTAGTAGGAAGAAAGAATTTAACATTTTTAAGAGAAAAATGGAAAAAAAACTAAAAAAAGAAAAATGAGATGTATGACATCTGCCAATCTTCTATTCATTTGTTCATCTAACAAGTACATTTCACTAACTACTCAGACATAGTACATACTACATAGCACAGTGCATTAATGCCAAATTAAAAATACACTTGCACAATTAAAAAGTCCTTGCTCTCATGCAAGACAGGGCATGCACTCAAAGAGCTATTATAAAGGTCTGTAAGTGAGGGGTCAAGACCTACTGCTGATTTTATTTATGAAACTTTCATTTATATAAACTAGGAGGAATATTTTCAGGCCCCAGCACAGGAAATAGGAGAAAACTTTCCACCAATTACTGTAAGAAAAGAAAGATGGACCAAATTCCATTACAAAGAATATAGTTATCATCCAAATTATTTTGTTATTTTTAGACTTTGGATAAGTGGCTCAGTGACTAAAGATTGGAAGTTTTTTTTATAAAGAAATAAGTATTTTGTTAGTACACTTGTTATAATGGATTTTTTTTTTTTTTTTGCACAACAGATTCTTGTAAGCCACTTTTCCTTGATTGACTAAAATCTTACTGAAAATTTCAAGTAAGTAAACAGACTAGACTTGCATTAATCAGTCATGTTCCCATTTGGGGGAACTTACACACACACACACACACACTCAAACAATTGTAGACAGAAGTTCAGGTGTGCATGAGGACTCTTGAATTCAAAGGAAGACTCAGTTTGAACTGGGACAGAAATAGAGACATCATTAATTCATAACAAAGGAATGGGCAAGAGTGGCTGCAACAAGGAACTCCTACATCTTCAGGACTCCTGTTCTCAGATCTCTGCTTCTTTCTGTATGTTAATCACAGTTCAATTTCTCCTAGAGCAGGCAAGACTTCCATGCTGTGGAAGACTTGAAGGTGGGCAGCAAGTCTGTGTTCAAATCATTCCAGATTCACCCTCAAGAAGAAGAAATTCCTTTCCGCCATTCTGGATTCTTTCTCACCTGAATCTTAGTTTGAAACCTCTCTAAAATGGACAATGGAAATGTTTGATTTTGACTCATCTCTAAATCATGAGGCAGTATCAGGTAAGAAGAAAAGAAGCTCCAATTCAGACCATGTGGTGATAGCTGGGATGGGGGGAAGTCCAGGGAGAAGGAGAGAAGTTCTACAAAGGTAGGAAGAGCAAGTCCTCCAAAGAGAGGAATGCTAGACATACAAGTAATTAATGACCTCAAGTGTGGCTTAGATATCTTCAAATGTTTTATGCTATTGTGATTGGTTTTTTTTTTTTTAAATATTTTATTTATTTGACAGACAGAAATCACAAGCAGGCAGAGAGGCAGGCAGAGAGAGAGGAGGAAGCAGGCTTCCTGCGGAGCAGAGAGCCCGATGCGGAGCTCAATCCCAGGACCCCGAGATCATGACCTGAGCCGAAGGCAGAGGCTTTAACCCACTGAGCCACCTAGGTGCCCCTATTGTGATTGTTTTTATCAAAGTTTTATACTTCCTGTGAAGAGTATATTTTTGTTATTGATAAAAGAGTTCTAGTCTGTTTTGCTGTTCTAATACAAAGTACAATGATTGTGATTGAAAACAATGTAATTATATTTAGGGTTATTATTTGATTCTTTGCAATAAGATTTTTAATAATTTTCTAACCTTAACAACAGTGTTACAGTACTTAGCTATTGTAGTGATAGTTGTATAATCACAAAAATCGTGCTCATAATGTCATAAATAAAAGCAACATATTAGAAATTTGGCCCATTTCTAGTACAGCCTATTTCTTTAAACATTTATAGTGAACACAGATTTTTCTTAAGTGCTTCTAATAAATTTAGACAGACCTCTTCTTATAATGCAATTTCTTTCTTATTGTTACAACCAAAATCTCTTATTCAAACTAACTTACTTCTATGGTTTAGGGGTAAAAACATACTTATAGATAATTTTAGCCTTCTAAGTGGCAATTCCTATTCAAGTTCAAATTGGAATTGACTCAAAGGAGTGAAAACCAGGTCCATTATTTTCATTTTCTACAATGCCCTTCAATCCCATTTTTTTAACGCATTCATTCCTTCTTTTCTTCACTTTACTTCCAAGTAGGTTCATATGCATAGCTTCTAACTTCCCAGATCGGCTATTTTAACTTCTTAAGACATAGATTAGATTCCTAATTTTAAACCTTGTCGCATAAAAACTTAAAATGGGTCAGGCAGCTGAATGTAATTAAGATTGATTGGCCAATTCAACAATAAAAACAACTAGCCAGATAAGGGGTTAGTGATTGTGCCAAGCAAGTAAAAAAGAATCAAATTACCTAGTAGCTGGAATCAAACCCATGAATTTTGAAAGAATAAAGACTGGTGATAAAATAAACTTGAAAGTGCACATGTACTATAATGTACTTTCTTTGGACCAAATATAATATGCCTGCTAGGAAGATCCGTGGAGACTTGTTCAACCACAAATAATAAACTGAAACTTATCCCATATTGGCCGAGGACCATACAATATTTCAGCATAACCACAGAGTTCCTGGGGCTCAGAATAGTTTATAGCAGAATTTTCATGAAACCTGCAGGTACCATTTTGTAAAATCCAGTGTGCACAGTGCTAGTGGTCATGTGATCAGTTTAGACGACACACAGAACATTTTCCTTTTACTCAAGTTTTAATATATTTACTTTAGTATATGCATTAGAATTATATATTAGATAAAATACAACATAGGGGCCCCTGGGTGGCTCAGTCATTAGGCATCTGCCTTCAACTTAGGTCATGATCCCAGGGTCCTGGGATTGAGCCCCCTAATGCAGCTCCCTGCTCAGCGGAAGCCTGCTTCTCCCTCTCCCACTCCCCCTGCTTGTGTTACCTCTCTCACTGTCTCTCTGTCAAATAAATTATTTTTTTTAATTTTAAAAATACAACAAATATCATACCTACATTTTAATGGCTAATTTCTTAAGACTAAGATTGAAGTAGATATTTAAGATAAAACAGGAATCAATTTAAAGAAAAATATTCCATATTCAGTTGCTCATCCTACAAGCATTAAGCAGGTGGTCAGTGTTGACCTCTTTGAGAAGATGAGATCTGAGCAGACTTGGAGAAGGCGAAGGAATGAGTCACGTAGGTATTTGGGGAAGTGTTCCATGTAGAGAAAAGTTAGAACAGAAACCCTAAAGTAGGAGTGGCTGAGGTGTGGGTGGAATAGTAAGAGACCAGTGTGGCTACAGAAGAGAAAGAGAGGAGCCCAACAGATTATGGGGAGTCAGATCATGTAGTACATTCTCGTGGGGTCTGTATAACTTATCACATAATCTGGGTCACTTACTAGAGTAAAAAGAAGGTGTTTGCTTAATAATTATACCAAAATGGCATGTATAAATGGAGGCTGTCCCATGCAAACTGCAACATAGGATCACTCTACCTATAGGACAATGTAAGGACTGAGGCTTTTGCTCTGATTAAAACAGAGAGCCACCACAGATACTTTAAAGGATTGTCCCTGCTGCTGTGTTGAGACTAGATGTAGCAGAGCAGCTGTAATTCTAGACAATCGACATTAATTGAGGTGATACAACCATATGACCAAGTCTAGAAAGTACTGTTCAAGCACACATGGCACTCTTAATCTTCCTGATGCAGGACAATTCTGTCAGGTCTGTAGAATAGGTTATGCCAGGAGAAGCCTAAAGAGTTTGTTCCGCACACCAAGAGATTAACACTGATTTTTCTATAGCACTGTGCTAGGTACTAGAAATATAATATTGAAACCATACACTTACGCTCAAGAAATCTGACTGGAAAGAGAGAACATATATTTATTGTAATGATCCAAAGGGGCACATGCACTTGAGTGTTTATAGCAGCAGTGTTCACAATAGCCAAACTATGGATAGATGTCCATCAACAGATGAATGGATAAAGAAGATGTGGTATATATACACAATGGAGTACTACGCAGCCATCAGAAGAAATGAAATCTTGCCATTTGCAACGATGTGGGTGAAACTAGAGGGTATTATGCTTAGCGAAATAAGTCAATCAGAGAAAGACAACTATCATATGATCTCCCTGATATGAGGAAGTAGAGATGCAATGAGGGAAACTGGAAGGGGAGATGAACCATGAGAGACTTTGGACTCTGAAAAACAACCAGAGGGTTTTGAAGGGGCGGGGGGGGGGGGGGGAGTTGAGGAACCAGGTGGTGGGTAATAGGGAGGGCACGTACTGCATGGAGCACTGGGTGTGATGCCAAAACAATGAACACTGTTATGCTGTAAATAAACAAACAAACGAAAAAAAATTTTAATAGGAAAAAAAAAGCTTCATCTGTGTCTCAGAGTCCTTATCACTGCTGGACAAGTGTGCAGTGACTAACAAATGCACCAACAGGAATTTTTGGTAGAAGTAAATGTGCCTCGGGGCGCCTGAGTGGCTCAGTGGGTTAAAGCCTCTGCCTTTGGCTCGGGTCATGATTTCAGGGTCCTGGGATCAAGCCCCACGTCAGGCTCTCTGCTCATCAGGGAGCCTGCTTCCTCCTCTCTCTCTCTGCCTGCCTCTCTACCTACTTGTGGTCTCCCTCTCTCTATCAAATACATAAATAAAATCTTTAAAAAAAAAAAAGAAGTAAATGTGCCTCTTCTCTTCTCATCCGCCTCTAGCACAAAATGATCATTTCAGTGACCCTTATCCTATTCACCAAACCTGTTTCCCAATTGCTATGTTGTATGATTGTACAGGTTCATCACCTTTTCCCCAATTTGGACTTTAGCTCCCACTTTAATGAGCTGATGTTTTACAAGAATGAACTGAACTTGTCACCTTTAAGCTCTTGCTTTAAATTGATCTAAACTCTTTTGCATCATACATGCTATTCCTCTCTACTTCTTCCAAATGAATCTTACAAATTGAGTATTATCTGCATACTTGAAAGAAGGATTTCAGTTCCTCTCTCTGCAGCTCTCCTGTCTTGTGGATAATAGTGATTCTAAAATGTGTTTGTGATAAGTCTTCTTTGAAAGGAATTTAGGGAATTTGCAAGTAGGAATGTACATTAAATGTGAAATGTAAACTTTTCATTTTACAGAGGAGGAAACTTTGGTCTATAGAGATTCCATGATCTGCTCACAATTACTCAGTTAATGTCAGAGCCAAAACTAGAACCCAGAGAACTTAGTTCCAAATCAAAACAACGTTGCACTAAGGAGAGGATCTTATGGAATATTTTAAGAGACAATTACTCATTTCCTAAATTAGAAATCTGGACACCAATGTCCCAGCCCCACTGATAGATTAACTCTGGGAAATCCTATCTTCTTTTGTTATATATGTATTTTATAGGCAAAATGAAAGAAATCCTCTTCTCAGACACCTTAAAGGATATACTAATTTACAGTACAAATATTATGGACCAGTAACAAGTGATATTCTGGGATATTCTTTGACATGCACCTTCCAGAAGCAGAGTTGATAGGAACAACCTTCATACTATATTCTGAAAAATGGAATGCACTGCTAAACAAATAGAAAGTGATTCAGGCAAATAGCAATATAGAACAAACCAAGAGGTAATAAATACCCTGTCCAAATAAAAGTCAATTTTTAAATAAATATGTTTAGAAATTGAAGTTTCAATCGGTTGAAGTCTCCAGTTGTATAACCTGAAAATTGTAATGAGTAACACAGAATTGGTGATGATGATGATGATGATGATGGAGATGACAACAGTTAACATTAACATGGTAAAACATGCCGGCCACCTTTTCAAGCATTCTACTTTTATTTGATCCTTATAAAAGCCATATAAAACAGGTACAGTTGTCATTCATTTTTAAAACTTCTTTCGTAAAAGATGTGTATGGAGGGTGAATTTTATAAGATCAATGAAAAAGAGAAAACCTAAGAGAGTAAACTTGATGAGAAAACCTATTTTTGGTATATTAAAAGTAGGGATTCTTTTGGCTCCATGAGAAGAAAATCCAGCTCACAGTGGCTTAATTAAAAATGGAGATTTATTGGTTTACATAAACCAAAAGCTGGATCTAGGAGTTCAAATGGTGTCTTCAAAACTTGATCTCTTTCCATCTTTTGTGTCTTCTTTCTTCTGTGATGATTTCATTCAGGTCATTTCTTCCTAGAGGGCTAGAAAGAATCAACCACAGCTCCAGGCTTAGATCTCATAACTTCAGCAAGACTACCAAAACTAGAACTTTTCCATTCCAATCATCAAAGTCATATTACTATGCTTGAGTATTATTTGACTGATGCACATCAAAATGGGCCCACGCCCATCACTGAGGCCATGGAGCTAGAATATGATTCACCAGAACTAGGTCATATGCCTATTCCTAATGCTAATCATCCTGCAAAGAAAAATCAGTTCCTGTTGCTAGAGGAAAGGAAAATGACATGAGGAAAGTAAAAGTCAAAGCTGTCCACCAAAGCATAAAAGTACAAAAATGAACAGAACAGGGGTGCCTGGGTGGCTCAGTGGGTTAAAGCCTCTGCCTTCAGCACAGGTCATGATCCCAGGGTCCTGGAATTGAAGCCTGCATCAGGCTCTGTGCTCAGCAGGGAGCCTGTTCCTCCTCTCTTTCTCTGCCAACTTGGGATCTCTGTAAAAAAAAAAAAAAAAAAAAAAAAAAGAACAGAACAATATAAAAATAATGGAATAGTGGTGAAGGCAGCTCAGGTAAGAAAGTTCCCTGAAGAGGAAAGAAAGCAGGGTGCCTGAGTGGCTCAGTGGGTTAAGCCTCTGTCTTTGGCTCAGGTCATGGTCTCGGGGTCCTGGGATTGAGCCTGGTGTCGCGGGCTTTTTGCTCAGCGGGGAGCCTGCTTCCCCCTCTCTCTCTCTGCCTGTCTCTCTGCCTACTTGTGATCTCTGTCTGTCAAATAGATAAATAAAATCTTTAAAAAAAAAAAGAATAAAGAAAGCATATTACAAGAGAAAAGAAAAAGAACAGGGTATATACACGTTCTTTTATGCATGTAAAAAAAATCACAATGGGGTTTAACTTTTATTACGACTTTTATTCTGTACTGGGCCCTGCCCTAATTCCCAGGCTCTGTGGGACGTATAAGGTCACATTCAACTGGGTTCTGTATTAAATAAACTAAGAGGATGTAGGATCAGGTCCCAAATTTAATCCAATGCAAAAACCAAGCTATTTCATCAGTAACTGACTGATGAAAAAGACAGAGTCATAACCAACTACAACTCAAAATAGACCACAGTAAGTACTATAACAGAAATGCTGACAAAGTTCTTTGCTGGGGGTGGGACTCCGGAAGAGGTTATTACAGAATGACAGAACGTCACAGAAGAAAGCATCATGGAAGAAGTGGCATCTCTACTAGGCCTTGAAAAAGGGGAAGTATTTTGATGTGAGAATTGATGGGGATGATATCTAATGATAAGAGAACAAAGAGAAAGAGGGTGAAAGTCGTGTCTAGTGATGTGAAAGCAGAGCTCTTGAAAGAATTATAAAAGAAGAGGAGGTTATAAATGTAGTTGGTGGGAAGGGTATGAACGCCATACTGGGGAATTAAAATTCTTCAGGCACAGAGGGACAACTGTAGATCTTCAGGCATCTGCAGAGTGTCATGAATTGTGCAGGGCCAAAAGAGTTGTCCTACAGAAAGAACATTCTGGCTGTAGAAGAGTCAAAGATAGGTGGGAGGAAACAAGCCAAAGGCAAAGAATCCCACTGGGAGTTTATGGCAAAATTCTGAGTGGAATAGTAGTGGAAATGAAGGAAGTAATAAAGGAAAGAAATGAGAAATTGAAGCAAGAAAACAGTCTGGAGTAGAATCAAAAGAACTAGTCAATAATTAGTTTGTGAGAACTGAAAGAAGAGATTTTTTTTTTTTTTTAAATTGCAACGTTGGGAGTTTAGGAGAATGGTGATGCCATTAATGAAGCTAAATGTCACAGAAAGGAAGCAGGTTTGCATGTGTCTGATTTGTGTGAATTAGTGGAGTGGGGTGGATGGTACATGGGGAAAGGGTGAAGAATGACCTCCCAGCAGAGAAGAAATAAACACATGATTGGAAGAATTGTATGATCCAAGTGAAGAAGAAAAGTGGAGAGTGTGCATGTTAAGATATAATTTAAAGTATACTTAGACTTCTTAAAAATTTTTTATGTTCTCTATACTAACACTGAATCAGATTCATAGAAAATGAAAATTTGAAAAATATCAACTAAATTGATCTTTATTTCCCTGACTGCATCCTACTAATAATCCTGAACCCTTGTTGTTTTTACATTACTTGCTTATTTACATTACTTGTTGCTTTTTACATTAATTGAGCCTAAGCTTTTAAGAACCAAGTCTTCAATGTCCACAATAGCTAAACTGTGGAAAGAGCCAGATGTTCATCCATAGGTGAATGGATAAAGAAGATGTGGTATACACACACACACACACACACACACACATATACACACACACAATGGAAAATACTACTTGGCCATCAAAAAATGAAATCTTGCCATTTGCAATGACATGGATGGAACTAGAGGGTATTATGCTAAGCAAAATAAGTCAATCAGAGAAAGCAATTATCATACAATCTCACTCATATGTAGAATTTAAGAAACAAAACAGAGGATCATAGGGGCAGAGGGGAAAAAATAAAACAAGATGCAATCAGAGAAGGAGATGAACCAAAAGATACTTTTAATCATAGGAAACAAACTGAGGGTTGTTGGAGGTAAGGGGGAGGGGAGATCGGGTAACTGGATGATGGACATTAAGGACAGCACATGATGTAATGAACACTGAGTGTTATATACAACTGATGAATCACTGAACTGTACCTCTGCAACTAATAATACATTACATGTTAATTAATTGAATTTAAATTGAAAAAAAAACAGTTCTTTAATCTGTACATAGTTTAGTTCATTTTCTGTCATTTTCAGAAAACTTATTCTTGTCTTGTGCAGTCTCAAGTTTCTTTTCTCTAAAGACATTGGAGAAGTAAATATTTAGTGAATATGCCCTTATGTTCTGACACAAGCTCTCCAATCTGCTTTTAAAACACCCTGCAATTTCTTTCATCTTAAAACTAGCCAGGGGGAGAGGAAGAAGTCGAAGGTGATTGCTTGAAATCAAACATCATTTTTTTGAAAAATGTCAAGCACTTGTTTTGAGTGAGATTCTAGGTGGACAAAGAAGGGAAGCAAATAACCTGACAATAGCACTCTTAAGGGATGGTTTCAGTGATGATAATGCCCAAACAATTCTTTTTATTCTGGCCTCTATGTTCTCAAATCAGGAATATTCCCTGAAGAACTCATACCAGATTTAACATGATAAACAACACGCCCTAAGATGAGAATGCATCAGGGAACCTGTAGTGACTCTTGGTTAACTATCAAAGCTAAAAATGCTCATTAAATCTGTAACTTCTTTCCTCTAATTCAAGAAGTGGGGGTATTAACTGAAGACTCAATGAATGGGAGTACAGCAGCAGCAAAGACAGGTCAAACATGAAAGGAAGAAAGAGAGCTGGGACTGAGGGAGAAGCTGAGATAAAGGATCAAATAAAGTTGCATGTTGCCCTTAAAGATAAAGTGGTCACATTAAAAAAGAAAAAGAAATATGGGGCGCCTGGGTGGCTCAGTGGGTTAAAGCCCCTGCCTTCGGCTCAGGTCATGATCCCAGGGTCCTGGGATCGAGCCCCACATCGGGCTCTCTGCTCCGCAGGGAGCCTGCTTCCTCCTCTCTCTCTGTCTGCCTCTCTGCCTAGTTGTGATTTCTCTCTGTCAAATAAATAAAATATTAAAAAAAAAAAGAAAAAGAAATAATTATTACACATTAGCAGATATGTCTTCCCAACTGCCTTTTCCCTATTGATTATTGTTCACAAAGCTCTATTTTTTGCCATTCCTCCTCAGATAACTTAAAGTTAAGTCCTAATAAAGTTTACCAATGTCAAGGGAAAAATCCCATTGTTCTTCCCACTGATTGGCTTAAAAATGAATATGCTATGTAATTCTGACAATGAGATGGAAAAAAAATGTCTGCTGGATGGTTTCGGGGTAAATTTTCCTTGCCGTTGTGAAGAGAAACACACAAAAGGATGTCCATTACCCAGCTCTCCCACAACCCCCCTCATTCTTTGAGACGATGTCAAGTCTGCATGGGATCACACCTAGAACTTGAGCAGTTATCATCTCGCTACCATGAAGGGTGCTAGTCAAAGACCGATATGGATGGAAGGGCTGACACCAGGGGAGCCTGGATTCTTGAGGATTTCACTTATTTGCTAAATTAACCAATCTGGAACTTACTGGTAAAATTATTATAATTTACTTTAGAATACTTCAGCATATACATTGTGATATGATGTGTGTAACTTGGGTTGAACTCTAAGCATTGTAATTAAAGATTCCCTCTCCCAGGGTGATCAATGACTATGGCAATCAAGAACACAGGAGTGGTCTCCTGGCATTCTCATCAGGACATCTGTACTTCAGAAAGGCACTTCCGTTACCTGTGTCTTGCTCAATAACCTGCATTTTGCTAATTAACATACTAAATGTCAGAAAAGGGCTTTTAGTGATAAAAATAGCAGCCTGTTGACAGGCATGATGAATGCTAAAATTGGGCTCTCACTGGTGAAATTGAAGGTATTCAAGTTGTGTTGATTTGCTAAAATCATTTTATAGACACTTCCTACTCTTGCCTGATAGAAAATAAGAATCAAGCAAGATAATAAGCCTATGCACCTTGGGATTTTGCCCCAGGCTAAATACCTCAACCAGATAGTCCCTATCCATGGGATCTACAATCAATCCTATTTGCCTGCAGCCAGCTATAGGGATGGCCGAATCTTATCTCGGGAATCTTCACGATTGCCTTCAATGACCTTTTCCTACAAGATGGTATGAAACTCTAAAGGGGTGGGGAGCAGGGATTTCCTCAAGCCTAGACAACAGATTATATGAACTCCTTTCATTCACTTGCCCACCAATAAATGTTTAGTACAGTAAATATCTGTAACGGTGTCTTTGCACTTAGATTATTTAACAGGACCCACCTTAAGGCTGCTTATTGTGAGAGTAATACCTTTTATTTATTGTCTAAGACAGCTGATTCAGGATTTTCTATCACTTGCTGCAGACGGCATCCTATCTTATGTACCCCACCACTACTACCAGTTCAGCAGTTAGCTCTGCAATTTAGGTGGTAGTTGGAGGAGAATGTGTCACAGGAAAGATTTTTACTCAGAAAATGTACTGTAGGAGAAAAAGTAATGAACTAGGAAATCATGAGATGACATTTGAGACTCCATCCTGTGACAGCCTCGGATATATCATTCAGTCTCTCCTCAGGGCTGAGTGACAGCCAAAGCAGCAAATGAGAATGAGTGAGTCAGACAATCTGGGTTTAATGCTGGCTTCATCACTTATGAGGGGTGTAAGCTTTCTATGCCACGATTTCCCAATCTATACAGTGGGCCAGCCCCTACTTACAGTTGTTGTAAGGATTAAATAAAACATGCCATGTTCAACTCATAGCACAATGCCTGGCATGGTAAATGTGAGATAAATATCATCATTAGAATCTCCAAAATAAGATAAATCAGTCTGAATGCTCACCTCATTCCTCCTCTGTCTAACATTTTGCAATTTTAACTTCATCATTGTCTGCTCTGGAGAGAACATTAGTGAAGAGACGTAAAATTCATCTATTTTAAATTCAGGGCTAATCCTTGTGTTAGGTAATGCCATTCAATTCTATATTTATACAGTCAAACATTTACTGAGTGCCTACTGTAAACAAGGCACTGTGTAAACATGGGCCATATTGCTGAGGAGCTCTTAGTCCTGTGGAGAAACCAGGATATTTGTTTTTCCCCCAAACTGAAATTTCTGCTTGCCACGGTATCCTCAATTTTCGTAACAGTACTTTCTCAAAACAGGTCTTTGATACTGTTTGTGTTCCCATGTTCTATAAATCTGTGTTCCAACTTTGAGTCCCTCGTCCAATCTGGAAATTAACATCCATCTCTTTGTTGGCAGTGAGGGAACAATAGCTAGGACCAATGAAGAGCCTGCAGAGTTCAAGGAAACCGGGACCCATGCAATTCTAAAGGATTCTGGTGCCATTGTCCACAATCACAGTTAGTCACAATCTGAAACAGCCCACTACTGAGAACTCCTATGCTAATGAAAAGTATCAAAAAGGAGGATCTGAGACAGGAGCTTCTTTAAAATTAATAACTTTTTCTTCCTCACTTCTCCATAGGCTTCAGCTTAAATTTGCTCCTTAATCAAGAAAGGCAATATTTACCTCCTAAATCATAAATGCTTCTTATAAATTGACCTCTTTTTACAAGATGCATTCTACCATGTGTGAGAGCATAGTGAGTTTTGGCAACCTGAACAAAGCCCCCATGTGTTTGGACCCACTGTACTGTACACACTTGAAACACCATCTGCAGGCAGCCTTTCCTCTCCAACTTGTCAGGGAGAGCGGCAGGAGAGAATCATGAGCCGAGATGCTTCGTTAACTGGCAGCAATGTTGCCAGTACAAGGAAACATCTGTACCAGTCAGACCTGATAAAAATTCAACAGTTAACTAAGGCTGAACATATATATGCAAGTGAGAATCTCAATGTCCTTAAAACAAAAACTGTGCCTCTAAAACCCTAATTTATGTCTTCATATCTTAGCATTCACTGGAAGCACCAGGGTCACTTTAGGGTCATTTCAATCTGTGAAAACATCTCGGAGATGGTTCTTGGATCTTTAGATTGTTGGTATCTTACAGGAAGGGTGGGAGGAAGCTGAGAATCAGGGAGCCTTGTGCTTGTCCTGATCTTTCTTCACCTTTCTCCATGGTGAAAACAATGAATTATCTCAGCAAGGACAGTATTTCAAAATCTTTCCCTGAAATAGTCTTTAAAGAAAAAGTGCTTATAATAGGAGGTTTTGTGAACCACAAATAAAAAAAAAATTTTTTTAATCAAAACTCTCTACTTCTACAAAAACTGAAACAGATTAGTCCTCTCAGTGTGATTCCTGAGGTTAGTTCTGTTGAGAAGGCTGGCAGAAGAATTCTAAGGAAAACTTGTATATGCACCCAGAACAAACTGGACAGGTAGAATGGTAGCCAGCCAGTGAATTGAGGAGACCCTGTCTATGTGAGCCTAACCATGAGGCATGTTAGGACTTCCGTTAATACTGGCTGCTGGGGAGAGGGACTCAGGAAGGGGGGTTCAGGAGGACCAGAGTTCATGGCTCAAAGAGTGACCAAGATTCTGAACCACGGCTGCCAAAGTGTTAGAGTGAGCTCTGGCTCCAGGCACACCGCAACTCCCAACTAACAGAGAAGTGGCATAGGAGACAGGAATGTCTAGGCTGAGGGTCACAATTCTAGTTGAGAAAAAGATCTGAACCAGCAACCACAGGTGAAAAAAGCAAGAAACACTCAGCGATAACCAAGACATTCAGACTCCAGTAAGTGGTGTTAGGGCTCTCTTCGGTATGTACTTGTCATACAGCTGGAGTAGCTGATGAGCTGAGTATTCTGCAATGCGGGTAGAGAAGAAAGCTGCCATAAGGTGATCGGGTGATTGGGGGCTCTTCTCAGGAACCTCCAGCATCTAACCTGAAACAAGATCATTACAAAGCCCCTCGTGTGGGAGGCGGAAATATCCTATTGTATCTACTGGCAATGTGTACCTAGCCAGTACTGGCTCAGGGACTAGGGATTTGAACCTGTCGCTGCTGAGCAGAATCTAGAAAGGCAAGGACTGGCATCTGGCAAAACTCTGTTCCCAGAACTTTCTTCCCACAAGCATACTGCCCCTGGTCTAAGTCTTCTTTAACCTCCTCACTCTTGGTAGTTGCCACCACTCTCCAAGTTAAAACATACTGTATTTTTAAATTTCAGAGTTCTGACTCTATCTATAGACATAACTGAGAGGACTGTCCTTATGAAGTTACCCATCATCCCAATCCCAGCTCTTAGCCCATAATTATACTGGCCCCACTCTCAGCATGAATATAATTAAATATCTAGTATAACCAATAACTTGACACAATTATCAGTAAATAAGAATAAATTAGGTAGGGATTTGCTTTAAGATGTCACAATCATCATTTTCTTCTCAAGTAATTAGAGAAGAATAGAAAATCTGGATATAAATACAGTGGATTGAATAATATTTCCATCAGTCATTAGCATACTCATGAAAAAATGACTCATAATAATTTCTGAGCTCTAGAAATGTTCACCTATTTAAGCAAATGCTGGGAAAACATCAGCAACTTTTGGGATGAGGTCAACTTTCTGCATGTCATTTGTGCTTCCCATGATCTTTTGATGATTTAACATGTTTAAGAGCGTGAGTTAGAAAAAATACACACACATACACACACACACACACACACACATACATACATACATACATACATACATACATACTGGTTTTAGCTTGTAGTTCATTACCACCCATTCCCAAAAGGAGAACCCAGTGTTTTTAAAATTACTTCTGTGACAAATTGCAATAACTCATGAGAAAGGGTGGAGAGCAAGCTGCAAAAGGGAAGGATATGGGGAGGAGTTTGAGGTGGGTTTAAGGAAGTAGCTGAGACTGCACTCAAGGTAGCTGGCAGGGCCCTGAAGAATGGTTAGGTATCTTCCCTTAAGCCCCCAGAAAAGCTGCACACTAGGCTGAAACTAACAGCCTCATCACAGATCCCATGCACAAGCAGGGCAGGTAAAGAGCCAAAGGAAGCTGAGAGAGTAAGGGTATGCACAGTGACCAGGGGGAGCCAGGTTAAGAATAACCCTCTCTCCTCTTCTGGACTGCTTCAAACTCTCACTTTAGCATAGCCCTGAATGAAAGGGAGTCACATTAATGACTGAGATTGAATTTCTAGCCATCCCAGAAAAAAATATAATTTTATTTGGAGAAAATGAAGGACTGTAAAATTTTCCCATCAAGGTTTTGAGGTTAGTAAAATTTATACCCAGTGCCCATAATAAACTAAAGAATATCACCCAACTTTATGTTTGTATAAGGAAAGAAGAATACTAATAAAACATCTTAATAAGTAATGGGGAAGGGTTTGGAGAAAAAGAATTAGAAAATGTAGGGCAATGGCTCCTTGACGGTGCCCTGGCATCTTGGCACAGGTCCACATGGGCTACATGGGCAAAAGTTTGAATCGTAGCCTCTCTGAGTCATGGCAGGATGCCTCGGGATCCTCACAGAGCAGAGGAGTATGGGAGCCTGGGGATGGGGTGAGGCCATCTCCCACCTCCTTTTATACCTTCTCCAGGAGACTGTCATGAGACAGCTTCTCATGGCCTCTGCTGAAGTGTGAGCTTTTGAACTCAGCTCCTTCAAGGTTTAGTGGCAGACCATGAAACCACTTAGCTACAGTCTAGAACAGGCTGCTCAGCAACTGCATACCCCACGACATGCACTACAGTCATTCAAACCCTTCACTTTTGGTGACATACTTTTTGGTATATGGGAATAGGACCTGGCAATTGGCAGCTTTAATTACTCTTACTTTGAATATATAATAAATTAAAAAAATTTCTGAAGTGGCTTCTTGTCAATTCATGGTCAAATCAATTAGGTCTTCGCTTTGGCCTTGCCTTGTTCCTGTGTAACAGGAGGGAAAAAAGCTAGAAAGGGCTACAAAGTCTAGAAAAGCATGGAAAGCCATTCATGAAAATTTATTGTAGAATAACTTTCTTAACAGTAGTTAGAAAAAATGTAGTAAAGGATATGGGCCTTGTTTTAAACTCGCACTGTGTCTACACACATGAAATGTGTAAGCCATCCCTCACTAAGTGAACCCTGTAGCATAGTCTCTCAATGCCTGCCATAACCAGGACCAAAGGCTATGTCTGCATGGAAGCTCTGAGTGTTCTCCCCATGCTTATATTTTTCCATTATTGGTTTTTCTATTTTAATGGTCCATGTAATGAAATAGAAATAAGGGTTTTTTTAAGATTTTATTTATTTATTTATTTGACAGATCACAAGTAGGCAGAGAGGCAGGCAGAGAGAGAGAGAGAGATGGGAGGAAGCAGGCTCCCCACTGAGCCGAGAGCCTGATGTGGGACTTGATCCCAGGACCCTGGGATCATGACCTGAGCCGAAGGCAAAGGCTTTTACCCACTGAGCCACCCAGGTGCCCCAGAAATAAGTTTTATTAAACGTGGATTCTTTTTGTTTCCTTGTTTCTGTATTTCAGGTGAAGTCATGACTGTTGAGATAATGACAGGAAGAATTTTAAGTCAGGAAGGAGTACAACTTTCTAAAACTGTGCTTCCTCCTTGCCCATGTAAATAGAGTGAACTCTCAAGAAAGTGTCTAGGATGTGCTTTCAGTGTCCTCTCTGCAGAAATCACTAAACCATGGAGGGGGTGAATCACACTGAAAGGGCAGCACTATACGGACATGCCATTAATATTTCCTCAACAGTGCCACAACAACAACAACAACAACAACAACAAAACCTGCACATTTTTAAATCCTTATGACTGTTTTGTGAAATAATTGTTAGTAGAGCCTCTTACCATGTTCTTTCACATTTATTTGGTTTAGCCAATGGCAAAGGCTTAAAGAAGAAATCTAGGAATTTAGAGAGAAAAATCCTAGAATGCACATACACACACATACACACACACACACAAACATAAATTTTGGCAATTTTCCCAAGGAATACAATGTAAAGGAAAAGTGTTAATTAATTTAAGAAAACATCTGGAATAATATTTCAATTAAAGAATACCTTAGGCTGTTTCCATGAAATATAATTTCCTAAAGGAAATGTATAGTATACTTCTTTTCCATATAGGACAGTATTCTTTCTTCCAAAATACAGTCTCACATGCTTTTATATATTGAGTGACAAAGAACAGACTTGTTTTATACTTTTCCTTTAGAAAAACTAAGTTGTTGCCATCATTCAGTAAAGATTTGTAGCAAGTTTGCTTTCACCTACACTGAGAAACAATTTAACAATAACTCTTTATTCAGAATTTACTTTATTCAGAAATTACTATAGCTTCCCCCACCTGACTTCCAACAGTGACTGATATATGCTATTATGAAGTAAATGGAAATTAAAAAGGTAATGAGGCCAAACAAAGCCCATGAATTTTTTTCACCCTGCCTTTACCACTCTAGCCTCTATTAATTAATAATACTCTGTCTGACATGGACATGAATGATAAAATATCATATCTGCCATTAAGTAGTTATTAAATTTCTTTACTTTTAAATCAAATGTCTTAGAATGTTCAATCATTGATCCAATCATCAGCAAACATTTATTGAGCCCTTACTATATGTTAGGCTCAACCAATTAAAAAATCTAGGGACTTCTGAGTCTTGGTAATTGACAATAGTTCTAAGGCCATCTTAAGTAAGAAATTAGAAAATATCTCTAGAAAGCTGAATTCTCTATCTTAAACCCAATGGATTTATAATAAAACTACTATGGCTCTAGGAGAAAAACTCTATTATGTTCTTAATGGACCTTCTTCCATTTTCTATTAGTCACTGGGTAGAGGAAAGGCAGCTTGACTTCATTAGTGAGTCACTGGTTAGAACACAAATATTGTTAGGTGGGCCCAAGGACACATGACAAAGAGATAATTGCTGTTTCAAATAATTGCAAAATTTAGGTGGTACTCCAGATTTTGAGAGTAAACAGTTCTATAATTTATTAATAATAAAAGTGCAACAACAAAAGTAGCTATAGCTTACTAGACATTTTTATGTGCAACTCACTAACACCTAATTATATCCTCTCCCTTGTTTAAAATCTGAGGTCCATTTTCTTGGGAATATTGAAGAAAGATGACACATTTTAGGCTGGATACAGTTTTGAAACCACACACACACACACACACACCTAGAATTATTGCCATTTTTCAGCATATTGCTTAAATAAAAAATTACTACCATCACTACCCTCACTGAAATCCAATTTTTTATGTTACAGGTGTTTCTGTTTCCTAACTTCAGCATTTTAGAACTAAGAAGTAATAGGAACATTTAGTTTCTTTCTCTCTCTTTTCTTTTTTCCTATTTGTAAGTGAAGGAGAGTGCATAATTTCATTTTATTTCTAATTTTGAATATTCCTTACTATATGAAAATAATTTGTTAAGGCTACTTGGGAAAAAAATAAGGAGGAAAGCACTACTTCCTCTGGAATAGCGGTATCTTCAACTTAGGCAGATTATATATGATTCTTCATGGTAAGTCTCAGAAAAAAGCAATCATTTGGACTTCAGTTCAATGGTCTAATTTGTTTCTGAACTTCCATCCAGCAATAAATATGATACAGTGTCAGGCATCATATTTTCATTCTGAAAATATTGGTTTTGAACATATTCCAATGTATTTAATGGAATGCTAGAGATTAAGGAAGATAAGGATCACTTCATGTATACTAGAAACTGGAACTGTAATAACTTGTTACAGAAATGAGTGTTCTAATCTTTCTTTCAGATACCACTGTACACAAATTCCATACATATTTCACAAAGATTTAAATGAATATTTAGCCAATATTAACAAATATTTGCTAAGAAGATTATCATCTGTTAAATCTGTTAAGTGATCCAGCTAAATAAGTGAGTAATTTTTTAGAATATTTATACATGTTAAGCCTAGTATATAACACATGCAGTACAGAACATTAATTCTCCCAAGTGTCTCCACAGGTCAATGGAATAATAAACCTCAGTCGTTCATTATAAAGATGGAATGCGGATGCGATTTTCTTGTGACTCTAAGCCATATGACTTCTACCCTGAAAATATTGAAAGATTTATACTTCTAAGATAAATTATCAACACATAGATTATGCTTGCCAGTGTTGGGAAATGTGAAATAACAGTAAGGTAATGGTCAGAAAACTGTATTTCTCTATTTATATTCTGTTACAGACATGAAAATAAACCCTAGGACTTAAAGTGAAATTCAGATAGCATTAGAGCATTTTATCTGTGTCTCTTTTTACTGTTCCAGTTTATTTGGTTTTCATGAGATCCTATTTATGAAATATTCTGTGAGCCTTCATTATAGAATGCCTTTTGTTTCCTTGACCTAGTGACATCAAAAGTAGGTGAATATAAAGGATATGGCAAGGGGGGAGAAGAAATGCCATTTATTCAAGATAATATAAAGTTTCTTGCTCTAACAATTTACAGAATTAATTATTTTTGACACTAATTCTAGTGCTAAAGAAATCCTTGAAGGGGTGATCCAAAAAAAAAAAAGTGTCTGGTTGCTTAACTTAATCATCATTTATTACAAACCCAAAGGTTCTGACTATAGTGGATAGACTTTTCTTGAATTCTACAAAATGACATAAATAATTGTCTCTCATATATCCCTACCACCAAAAGTGCTAGTCTGAACCAAAGTAATAAAGCTCAATACTAGCATATTTTACTATCACAGCAATTAAATAGATTTCTAAATCACTCCATGTAATTTTTTAATTTCTAAACTTTTTAAAATTTAAATTCAAATTAGCCAACATATGGTATTCATTAGTTTCAGATGTAGAGTTTAGTAATTCATCAGTTGCATATAACACCTAGTGCCAATCACATCACGAGCCCTCCTTAATGCCCTCCTTAATACCCAGTAGTTGCCCCATCCCCCCATTCACCTCCCCAAATCCATCTAACTTTAAGTATATTATATTCTTTTGACATGCATTGCTATGGTAGTAGTTACCAGCTTATAAACATTCCTTCCACAAATATTTATTATTTTTTAAAGATTTTATTTATTTATTTGACAGAGAGAGAGAGAGAGCACAAGTAGGCAGAGAGGCAGGCAGAGAGAGAGGGGGAAGCAGGCTCCCTGTTGAGCAGAGAGCCCGATGTGGGGCTCGATCCCAGGACCCTAAGACCATGACCCGAGCCGAAGGCAGAGGCTCAACCCATTGAGCCACCAAAGTGTCCCCACAAACATTTATTAAACACCTACAATATGTGTAAGACATATTGGTAGTCTTAACAGTGCATGGCTTACCTCTAACCCAGTACTTTTCATGCATTACAAAAATGATTCATTCTCTTATCTGTTTTTTCTAATAGACTTATATTCTTTGAAAGCAAAATTACTGTCAGTAGAGTTCTTGCCAGTAACAACTCCCCTGAGAAAAAGATACTTGAACAAAATTTTGAGAACCACTATTGGTAATTATAGTATTAATAATAATTACAATATTTAGAAGGAAGAGGAAAAGCAGAAGGGGCAATATAAAGGGATTGCTAATCACCAGTATTCTTTGTTTATTTTTCCATTTTTTTCCATATAATCTTATCATAACTCTATGAAGGAAATGACATTATGGATCCCATTTTACACAACAGAAAGTCAAGATGCAAATGTGTTAACATTAGGGTGTTAACTTAATCAAATCCCTCCAAGAAATAGAAGTGAGTGGGTGGAGGGTGGTAGATAAAGGAGAGAGAGCTATCTGCAACCCATCAGTATGTGGCATTGGATATGTGTATCTGGATCTTGGAAGCTAGGGGTCTGCATTGCAGACACATATTTAGGAGTCCTTGACTTACACATAGCGGTCAAATGCCTGAACATGTATAAAGAGGACAACAAAGAAGAATAAGATGGGCTGAGTAGAATACTTAAAGAATACAGAAGGAAGACTATTATGAAAACAAACAAAGGAGGAAAATATGTCAAGAAAGAGTAATTAAAATGTTTATCAGAACTCCTGATTCTGCAGGAGAAATGAAGTAAGATGAGGAGGAAATATGCACAATCATTTGGGAACTTGGGGTACTATTCTTTTTTTTTTTTTAAAGATTTTATTTATTTATCAGAGAGAGATCACAAGTAGGCAGAGAGGCAGGCAGAGAGAGTAAGAGGGAAGCAGGCTCCCTTCAGAGCAGAGAGCCTGACATGGGACTCGATCCCAGGACCCCGAGATCATGACCTGAGCCGAAGGCAGCAGCTTAAACCACTGAGCCACCCAGGCGCCCCTTGGGGTACTATTCTTAAAGTCAGAATTGAGCTTGTGATGGGGCAAGAGCCAAAGCTCAGAGCTCTGGAAAGAAACAATGGATACATGCATCCCAATGTTTATAGGAGCCAAACTATGGAAAAAGCCCAAGTGTCCATCGAATGATGAATGGATACAGAAGAGGTGATATATACAAACAATGGAATATTACTCAGCCATAAAAGAATGACCTTTTGCTATTTGCAATGATGTAGATGGAACTAGAGAGCATTATGCTAAGTATAAAAAATCAGTCAGAAAAAGACAAATACCAAATGATTTCACAAATACATTGAATTTCAGAAACAAAACAAATGAGCATATGGGGGAAAAGAGAGAGAGGCAAACTAAGAAACAGACTCTTAACTATAGAGAACAAACTGATGGTTACCAGAGGGGAGGTGGGCAAGGGGATGGGTTAAATAGGCAGGAATTATGGAGGGCCCTTGTCATGATGAGCACTGAGTGTTGTATAGAAGTGCTGAATTACTGGCGCACCTGGGTGGTTCAGTGGGTTGAGCCGCTGCCTTCGGCTCAGGGCATGATCTCAGTCAGGGTGCTGCGATTGAGACCCGCATTGGGCTCTCTGCTGGGCAGGGAGCCTGCTTCCCCCACTCTCTCTGCCTGCTGCTGTGCCTACTTGTGACCTCTCTTTGTCAAATAAATAAATACAATATTTTTAAAAAAGAAGTATTGAATTACTAAATTATGTCACCTGAAACTAATACACTGTATGTTAACTAACTGGAATTTAAATAAAATCTTCTTAAAAAAAGTGACAATGGACACATGGAGTGAAAACTTTTGTCAACGAACTTGGTTTAAAGGAAAGAATATAGAAGTGAGGGCAATATAAGATAAAAGAAAATATTTATGTTTTTAAGATAGGAGATATATAAATATGTTTCTGAACTGAGGTTAACTGAGTAACTCCCAGTAACAAGTGAGAGTTGAGATGGAGAAAGGAGGTGACTGGGGAGCCTGGGTGGCTCAATTAACTGTCTGCTCAGTCAGTTAAGTGTCTGCCTTCAGCTCAGGTCATGATCTTAGGGTTGTGGGACTGAGCCCCAAGACCCACATCTGGCTCCCAGCTCAGTAGGAAGCCTGCTTCTCCCCCGCCCCTCCCCCTGCTCATGCTTTCTCTTTCTCTCTCTCTCTCTCAAGTAAATAAATAAAATCTTCAAAAAGAGAGAGAGAAAGAGAAAGGAGGTGACTATTGTAGGAGGCTAGAGATCATGAGGTCCGGAGCAAAGATGGAGCAATTAGGAAAAGGTGTCAAAGAAGAGCCTCTGAAATAAATGTGGGTGAGTTAAGCCATAATCTAAGTCATTAAACAAAGATACTGGAAAAGAATATTTATACTTCATATTATAAACAACAAATTTCCCAATATATACAGGGCTCCTTGAACTCTATTAAAGCATGACCAACAATCAATAAAAATAGGCATATGGTAAAAGTAGCCAGTTCACTGGAAAGCAAATAAACCAGCATACAAGAGGATAATTAATCTCACCCACAACAAGAGATATGCAAACGAAGATATACAGAAGTTTTATTTTCACTCAACAGATTGTCAAAAAATGCAGAAGTTTGGCAACTCTGAACAGTTATACTACTGTCACAACATTAAAGAAGGAAAATTTGCAATATATACATATTATAAATTCATTTACCCTTTGGACCAGGAATTCCACTTCTGGGTTTATCTCACCCTGAACTTAAGAAGATCTTGGTCTTAAGGTCTAAAGTACACAACCTAACCCTACCTAAAGGAGATGGAGAAAGAACAAGAAAGAAACCGTAAACCCAGCAGGAGAAGAGAAATCATAAAGATCAGAGCATAGAAATCAATGAAATAGAAACCAAAAAAACAATAGAAAAAATCAATGAAACTAGGAGCTGGTTCTTTGAAAGAATCAATAAGATTGATAAACCCCTGGCCAGACTTATCCAAAAGAAAAGAGAAAGGACCCAAATAAATAAAATCATGAATGAAAGAGGAGAGATCACAACTAACACCAAAGAAATACAATTATAAGAACATACTATGAGCAACTCTACGCCAACAAATTTGACAATCTGGAAGAAATGGATGCATTCCTAGAGACATATAAACTACCACAACTGAACCAGGAAGAAATAGAAAACCTGAACAGGCCCATAACCAGTAAGAGAGTGAAACAGTCATCAAAAATCTCCAAACAAACAAAAGCCCAGGGCCAGACGGCTTCCCAGGGGAATTCTACCAAACATTTAAAGAAGAACTAATTCCTATTCTCCTGAAACTGTTCCAAAAAATAGAAATGGAAGGAAAACTTCCAAACTTTTTTATGAGGCCAGCATCACCTTGATCCCAAAACCAGACAAGGATCCCACCAAAAAAGAGAACTACAGACCAATATCCTTGATGAACACAGATGCAAAAATTCTCACCAAAATACTAGCCAATAGGATTCAACAGTACATTAAAAGGATTATTCACCACGATCAAGTGGGATTTATTCCAGGGCTGCAAGGTTGGTTCAACATCCGCAAATCAATCAATGTGATAGAACACATTAATAAAAGAAAGAACAAGAACCATATGATACTCTCCATAGATGCTGGAAAAGCATTTGACAAAGTACAGCATCCCTTCCTGATCAAAACTCTTCAAAGTGTAGGGATAGAGGGCACATACCTCAATATCATCAAAGCCATCTATGAAAAACCCACCGCAAATATCATTCTCAATGGAGAAAAACTGAAAGCTTTTCCGCTAAGGTCAGGAACACGGCAGGGATGTCCATTATCACCACTGCTATTCAACATAGTACTAGAAGGCCTAGCCTCAGCAATCAGACAACAAAAAGAAATTAAAGGCATCCAAATCGGCAAAGAAGAAGTCAAACTATCACTCTTCGCAGATGATATGATATTATATGTGGAAAACTGAAAAGACTCCACTCCAAAACTGCTAGAACTTGTACAGGAATTCAGTCAAGTGTCAGGATATAGAATCAATGCACGGAAATCAGTTGCATTTCTCTACACCAACAACAAGACAGAAGAAAGAGAAATTAAGGAGTAATCCCATTTACAATTGCACCCAAAACTATAAGATACCTAGGAATAAACCTAACCAAAGAGGCTAAGAATCTATATGCAGAAAACTATAAAGTACTCATGAAAGAAATTGAGGAAGACACAAAGAAATGGAAAAATGTTCTATGCTCCTGGATTGGAAGAATAAATATTGTGAAAATGTCTATGCTACCTAAAGCAATCTACACATTTAATGCAATCCCTATCAAAATACCATCCATTTTTTTCAAAGAAATGGAACAAATAATCCTAAAATTTATATGGAACCAGAAAAGACCTCGAATAGCCAAAGGAATATTGAAAAAGAAAGCCAACGTTGTGGAAGGCATCACAATTCCGGACTTCAAGCTCTATTACAAAGCTGTCATCATCAAGACAGCATGGTACTGGCACAAAAACAGACACATAGATCAATGGAACAGAATAGAGAGCCCAGAAATGGACCCTCAACTCTATGGTCAACTAATCTTCGACAAAGCAGGAAAGAATGTCCAATGGAAAAGAGACAGCCTCTTCAATAAATGGTGCTGGGAAAATTGGACAGCCACATGCAGAAAAATGAAATTGGACCACTTCCTTACACCACACACGAAAATTGACTCCAAATGGATGAAGGACCTCAATGTGAGAAAGGAATCCATCAAAATCATTGAGGAGAACACAGGCAGCAACCTCTTCGACCTCAGCCTTAGCAACATCTTCCTAGGAACAACGGCAAAGGCAAGGGAAGCAAGGGCAAAAATAAACTATCAGGATTTCATCAAGATCAAAAGCTTTTGCACAGCAAAGGAAACAGTTAACAAAACCAAAAGACAACTGACAGAATGGGAGAAGATATTTGCAAACAACATATCAGATAAAGGGCTAGTATCCAAAATCTATAAGGAACTTAGCAAACTCAACACCCAAAGAACAAACAATCCAATCAAGAAATGGGCAGAGGACATGAACAGACATTTCTGCAAAGAAGACATCCAGATGGCCAACAGACACATGAAAAAGTGCTCCACGTCACTCGGCATCAGGGAAATACAAATCAAAACCACAATGAGATATCACCTCACACCAGTCAGAATGGCTAAAATTAACAAGTCAGGAAATGACAGATGCTGGCGAGGATGTGGAGAAAGGGGAACACTCCTCCACTGTTGGTGGGAATGCAAGCTGGTGCAACCACTCTGGAAAACAGCATGGAGGTTCCTCAAAATGTTGAAAATAGAACTACCCTATGACCCAGCAATTGCACTACTGGCTATTTACCCTAAAGATACAAACGTAGTGATCCGAAGGGGCACGTGTACCCGAATGTTTATAGCAGCAATGTCTACAATAGCCAAACTATGGAAAGAACCTAGATGTCCATCAACAGATGAATGGATCAAGAAGATGTGGTATATATACACAATGGAATACTATGCAGCCATCAAAAGAAATGAAATCTTGCCATTTGCGACGACGTGGATGGAACTAGAGGGTATCGTGCTTAGTGAAATAAGTCAGTCGGAGAAAGACAACTATCATATGATCTCCCTGATATGAGGACATGGAGATGCAACATGGGGGGTTAGGAGGATAGGAGAAGAATAAATGAAACAAGATGGGATTGGGAGGGAGACAAACCATAAATGACTCTTAATCTCACAAAACAAACTGGGGGTTGCTGGGGGGAGGTGGGGTTGGGAGAGAAGGAGGGGGTTATGGACATTGGGGAGGGTATGTGCTATCGTGAGTGCTGTGAAGTGTGCAAACCTGGTGATTCACAGACCTGTACCCCTGGGGATAAAAATACATTATATGTTTATTTAAAAAGAAAAAAAAAGGATGAATACCCTACTTTTGTAGCAACATGGACGGGACTGGAGGTGATTGTCCTGAGTGAAATAAGTCAAGCAGAGAGAGTCAAGTATCATATGGTTTCACTTATTTGTGGAGCATAACAAATGACATGGAGGACATTGGGAGATGGAGAGGAGAAGGAAGTTGGGGGAAATTGGAAGGGGAGGCAAACCATGAGAGACTATAGACTCTGAGAAACAACCTGGGGGTTTTGAAGGGGCGGGGGTGGGAGGTTGGGGGAACCAGGTGGTGGGTAATAGGGAGGGCACATGTTGCATGGAGCACTGGGTGTTGTGCAAAAACAATGAATACTGTTACGCTGAAAAAGTAAATTAATTAAAAATTTAAAAAAAAAGAAGAGCTTGGTCTTTCAGGATTACTTTTTTTTTTTAAAGTATTTTGTTTCTTTTGCTTTTCAGATTCTCAACTTCTTGAACTCAAAAGTTCTATGTCACATGATTTGGTTTTTAATTAGAAGATATCTATATTACTCACAAAATAACACAAATACAAGGTTACTTCTTGCAACATTCTTTGTAATATAAAAGATTAGAATATATCAAGTATCCATCAATATTGGGCTGAGAAAATAGCTTGTGGTATGGACTACATAGTTGTAAAAAAGAAATATATATGTATGTACATATACATAAACACATATTTATATCTGTGTAGTGATATATTATCACAGCATGTGATACAGCGTACCCTAGGATAGATTTTAAATTTAAAAGAAACACGGTGCAGGACAATGAATATAGTAACCTTCACTTGCGAAAGAAAAGGGGGGTAATAAGAATATATATTTATATTTACATGAAGAAATACAAGTCCGAAACTAAAAGCTAGTCCCTACGAAAAGGGGCAAGAAAGGGAAAAGATATGAGAATGAGACTTCCCAGTGTCTATCTTTTTATATCATTCTGACTTTTTAATAATTTAACCATGTTAGCTATTAAAAAAAAACTAAGAGCGTTGAAAGAAAAATGAAATAAAATTTTGTTTGCACGCCTAACCTTTTTTTTCATGATTAAATCAGCAAATGCTGCAGAAAAGCTGTTCCCAGCCCTAATGCTCTGAAACATTTTGTCTCTATCAGATTTGAAGTACTCTGTATAACAAAATATCAAGGTTATGAATGATTTTTTTAAAAATAAATTATAGCAGAGCCAATGTTTTCCACAATACTCTCATGCACTTACTATGCAATGTGCATTCTTTTTTTTTTCTTTTTTTTATTTATTTGACAGACAGAGATCTCAAGTGGTTGGAGAGGCAGGCAGAGAGAGAGAGGAGGAAGTAGGCTCCCTGCTGAGCAGAGAGCTCGATGCGGGGCTTGATCCCAGGACCCTGGGACCATGACCTGAGCCGAAGGCAGAGGCTTTAACCCACTGAGCCACCCAGGTGCCCCTGCAACATGCATTCTTGAAAAAGAGAGAAATAGGAGTTATAACTGCTTGCTAGGAATTTGGAAGTGCGGTCCAACAGTCCTGCCCTTTCGCACAGGGGATCTTTTCCAAGACCCCAGTAGGATGCCTGAAACCAACGGCAGTACCAAACCCTATATATATTATATTTTTACCCTGTACATACATACCTATGACAAAGTTTAATTTATAAGTTAGGCACTTTAAGAGATTACAA
This sequence comes from Meles meles, assembly GCF_922984935.1. Lineage (NCBI taxonomy): Eukaryota > Metazoa > Chordata > Mammalia > Carnivora > Mustelidae > Meles > Meles meles. The sequence continues at coordinate 57,923,897 of NC_060068.1, read as the reverse complement.
CAATGACTAATAATAAAATGGAACTATTACAATATGTCTAAATTGAATTATGGTATCAGATAAAATTATAGATGGGATTAAAGCTTGTGTATCATCCAGTATCATCTGTGATCAATACACGATTTAATATTCTCTTGAAAAAACTTCGAACTATTATAACAACATACTCTAATAAAAGTTACGTGCATGTGGCCTCCCTGTTTCAAAATATATCTTATTGTTTTGGGCTCACCTTTCTTTTTTGAGGATGCGAGACAATAAAATCCCTAGAGGAAAAGATGATGTGATGGGAATGACGTAGGCATTGCGACGTAGAGTTAGGCTACTATTGACCTTCGGATGATTCGTCAGAAAGATCATCTGATTTCTGACCGCGGGTGACCGTTGACTACGGGTAAATGAATCGCAAAAAGCGAAAATGCGGATAGACTACTTTACTTTCCGTGGCAATTGGCTCCCAGGCACCTTGCGAACGTGGCTCACGTGTGAATACTATAGTCACGTTTTTTCACAGAGAAGCAACAAGTTTAGCGCGTGCTGTTCTAGAGTTCAAATAAAAAATGTTTAAACTGGAAATCTCAAATTTGTTTGTATTACACTGCTAACAGCTGAGAGACAATTCCTAGGAATTTCTTCCATCAAAACGGTAAGTGGAACGGTTTACCAATACATTACCCGGAGCCCAAGAAAGACTTTGGCTGCCTCGTTCCCTTTGCTCAGGTTCTGAAATTCTTAAACATAGCAGTCCAGCTCTTTGGAAATATATTTTTTTTCTTTTTAATGAGAAGGATATTTACATTTGAAACCATAAAATTCCCCAGGCCAAATAATTTTTTTTCACTCTCGTGTCCAAATAAATTCTGAGGGAGAGAAAAGAATAATTTTTCATAGAAGTTATTTGTATATCAATCCTGAAGAATAAGTGCTTTCAAGTCTGCTGCATATAGCTCTCAGCTAGTGAAATTTCTGCAGCAGGCATTTTCCTCTAGAAAATGTAAAATAGATAAAACCTGTTGCAATGTGTTTGGCGGCTTGAATTCTAGACAATCTTAATTTTGAGCTATAAATTAGCTTAGTTCTGTATATCCAAAACCTAAAAGAAATTGAACTGTTGCAAATAAATAAATAAATAACTGTGAATTTACCTCTGACCCAATGGAAAAATTGACCCACAGCCCCAGCTCTGATATGGTTGTTTAATTAAGGAGTTGGAATTATATTGCATCTGTAGCTCTCGCTACCTTAAACATTCTGATTCCCTTTCCTCTTGGCTGCGCTAGGAAACAAAGCTGCATTTTCAGGTGCTCCTTACTCTGAGACCAACATCTCAAATCACACTAGTCACTGCAACAGACAAGAAAGTCTAAGGCTTAAACTGTACTTTCTGCCAAGAAAAATTTTCAGAAACATATTCTTGAATGTATGGGAGCCCTCCACAATGCAGAGCTCTGAGAGATGAGAATCTTTTGTTCCAGCACTTCCTGAAATTCAGAAGCGTTATCATTGTTTCATAGCTCAACTGAGGAATATAAGGTTTCTTTCCACAATCTACGTTGAGAAATATCATATAAAAAAAAATAAAATCGAAATAGTCTAACAGTGTTCCTCTAAGGTGGTCTGCAACTTTTGCTCTACCTTAACTGATTATTGAAAAATCTGAAAAAACACAGCTCAAAGAAAATAGTTTTTATCTCTTTATTAACTTGAGGTGTTTATTCCAGGAAAGAGAGATTGTTGGCAGAAAATAATGAAAACACAAGGCTTGTGCTGTATGCTGGAAGAACTGCTCCTGAGACGATAAAGGTGAAATGCAGATAAGGACCGTCAAGATGTAGCCCGTTTGCTTTTTTTTTTTTTTTAATTTAAAGAAAATTGTGTTTCCATTCCATTCCTATCCATCCTGGCTATGAAGTAACTATCAACCCAGAGATCTAGAAGCTCCACTGAAATAATGTAGACTTAATTACTTTGGTGCCCTTTAGGTATCTAATGCATGCTATAGGTGATTTCTCTGTCATTTTATCACTGGGAGGTACAAAATAATAAGTCCATCTTCAAAAGACATGGCCTTAACAGGACTAATATTTTTACTTTTCATATCCAGATACTAGAATAAAGGAAATTGCTAACTATAACTTAAAGCAGAAATGTGCATAAATTGTCCTACTGTAAGCACTAAGTCAATTGTGGTGTTTCTGTCAATGATGCATTTTAATAGAACCAAATTTACCTGAAATAGGAACCTCACAATAGTCATACGGTTAAAGGAAAAGGAAGAAATTTCTTGGTACATCTCTGTGCCATGAAGTTCACTGAAACCACAATTTTAAATATTGCACCTCTTTTGAGACATATTTTATCACATGTAAACATTTATCAAATCAAAATGCATCTTTACAGGGTGCCAGGGTGGCTCCAGCATTTCGATGGCCAGCTCTTGATTTCAGTCCAGGTCATGATGTTGGGTCCTGACTTGTCTGCTTGTGGATTCTCTCTCTTCTCTCCCTCTGCCCCTCCCTCCGTGCACTCAGATGCTCTCTCTCTCTCTATGAAAAAATAAATAAATCTTTTTAAAAATGCACCTCACATTAAGGAGTAAATCAATTTAATTGGCAGTGTTTTCTTTTTTTCTTTCTCAATGGTACGTAAAATAACACCACAACTCTGTGATCATGAAAAATGGTAAATTACTGATTCTTTTGTTGTCTCATATGGTAAGAGCCATTCATAAGAAAGCATTACTTATTTAACATAAATAAAGCATGAAGTCAGCATATGTTTTCTCCAGGCACCAAGGGATGCTAATGGCAAAGCACACAGTAAAGACCATAATATTATTCTGTGGTAAGCTGAATAATGTCTTCCAAAGATGGCCACATCCAGGACCCCAGAATACAAGAGGTATTTTGCAGATGTGATTACATTAAGGCCCTTGAGACAGGGAGGTTATCTTGGGTTATCTGGGTGGGCCTAATATCATCGTAAGAGTCCTTATAACAGGGAGCCAGGAGGATCACAGGGAAAGATTTAAGAACAGAAGAAAAGGTTGGAGTGATATACTTTGAAGAAAGAGGAAGGGGCCAGGAGCCAAGGGATGAAAGGATCATTTAGAAGCTGGAAAATGTAAGGAAACAGATTTTTCTCTAAAGCCTTCAGAAGGAATGTGGCTCTGTGGACACCTTGATTTAAGGCTCTAAGATTTTTAGATTTCCGACCTCCACAACCATAAGGTAAGTAAACTCATGTTGTTTTAAGCCTGCAAGTTTGTGTGATTTTTTTTTAATAGCAGCATGGGAAACTAATACAGTCCTCCTAAGAAACATGTTTTGAAAAGTACAAAATAGTTTTTACACTCCTGGTTGGTCTCCAGATATATACACATTCCATTCTTGTTTTATAAAAAGATGCAGAGCTAAAAAAAAAAAAAAATGGAACAATAGATGGCTAGAAGGATGGGTAGAGTAATAGGTATGTAACAAAGCAAAAATAGCCATGTAGTAATTATAGAATCAATGAAGTAGGTATGGGGTGTTTGCTGCATACTTTTCCTTTCAACATCCTATATATTTTTTAACATTTTGTAATAAAATATTAGGAAGGGGAAATGATGCACACACATGTGACAGCATTAAAATAGAGATGATGCCATTCTTTAAAAGAAAAAATGTTTTTAGCCAAGTGACTCTCTGAAAATATAAGCCCTGTGTGGCTTGCACTGGGTAATTGGGTTAAATTACAATTTTTATATTAGTCCTAATTTTCATTTATGGATATATATATATATACACACACAATAGAAAACTGGTTCTTTTTCTTCATCAGGAGTAATTTTTATTAGAGAATGACTTTAAAGACGGAAAAAGAAATCACATGGATCATTTCACAATATGTACTGAAGGATACGCTTGTTACCATTCCTATGTCAGCAAAAGAATTATAAAACAACCTTAATATTTCCCAGTCCTGGGAAAAAAACGTGAAGTAGAAATGTGCCTTTAACTCTCTTCAACCGCTCCACCCATCCTGACTCTCTTGACGTCTCCCTCTCACTCTCTCTCTCTCTCTCTACAAAGGGATTCGCTCCAGATCATTTGGAAAATAAACACCCAGGTTGTTCTTTACCAAGATGGTTTTGCTGTAGCAGCCTTCCCTCAAAAATTTTAGTGTCTTTAGTGCCTACAGTGAAGGAATAAAAAATGGCAGAATCCCAAGTCCTGTGACATGCCACAGAGTATCTGTGAATCTCCAAAAGATGAAGCTGGGCTTGCTTCCAAAATCAGTTCACAAGGTTAGCCCTATAACCTATACATGGTGAACAGCTCCTGCTACCTGGTTAATAAGAGAAATCACGTAGGAACTGTAAAATAGATTGTTGTTCTCTGATTATTTCCTTATCTTTGGATTCACAGTTATGCTCATAGTCTGTAGCACTGCTTCTGAAATTTTAGAAAAAGTCAAACACCATTAAAAAGAACAATAACGTATAAAACTTTTATCCCACCTTTAAATTCCATGACGGGTTTTCATTATCACATTTACATCTCAATTGGTTAATTATATTTAATTTTTTTCATATTCCTGCTACTTGTTTCATTATATCTATTATCCTCTTAAAATTGCCTGTAACCTACAGTAGAGGATCTTCAAAAATTAGCCAATTAAACAAAGGCACAGACCATTAAGTTACTTAATTGTTTGTTCAATGGACTTTGCCAGTTTACTTTAGATTATCCTATTTTAAAAATTCACTTAGATGTGCTGCCAACATGGAAAGTGCTCGGCTTGATCTCAAGTGGAAACCATACTGTTACTTTTTTTTTTTTTTTAAGATTTCATTTTATTTATTTGACAGAGAGAGAGAGAGATCACAAGTAGGCAGAGAGAGAGGAGGAAGTGGGCTCCCTGCAGGGAGCCCGATACGGGGCTTGATCCCAGGACCCCGAGATCATGACCTGAGCTGAAGGCAGAGGCTTAACCCACTGGGCCACCGAGGTGCCCCCCATACTGTTATTTTACCTCCTCGACATCATTCTTGATTACCGTTGATAACATTTTCTCCTTTTAGGTTTTAAACTGAGCTCCTCTAGGAAAGCCTATCTTGTATCTTCACCTTCTTTGTTAGTAATGTAAAGAATAGAGTCTTCTCTCTCTCTTTCTTTCTCTTTCTCTTGCTCTTTCTTCTCTCTTTTTAATTGCATTGGATTAGATTCCTCAGCTGGGCCCCAAGTGCTACTCAGCAATTCTTTTATTTAACTCTAATTGATTCCCTATTGCACTTGCCACAGCAACTGTTTGAAAATGCATCTCAAGGCTCCTGACCCACACCTGTCATCCTTACTCTCAGTAAATAATTTTGCCATCTACCTAAATCAAAAAGACGATGAAAGCCCTCTGAAGGAAATTCCTATTCTGGTATATATCCATCATTTGAAATTTTCTTGGAAACTTATTTTTTTCTGATTCCTCCATGATCTGAAGGCAAGAATGTCATTTCCTTCCAAGAATAAATCTTCTACTACCTAGAAAAAAACACTGCTTCATCTGTAATATTTACCCTGTACAAGCAAGTAGATTCCACCCCCTGCCCAGCTTTACACCCATAGCACACCAGAAACAATGTTGGATTTTTTGTTTGTTTTTGTTTTTGTTTTGTTTTGTTTTGGGAGAGAGAGAGAGAGTGAGCTGGGGATGGGCAGAGGGACAGGGAGAGAGAGAATCTTCAGCAGGCTCCATGGCCAGTGCAGAGCCCAGGGCAGAGCCTGAGGGGGTCTGGATCCCACCTCCTTGAGATCATGACCTGAACCAAAATCAAGAGTCAGACGCTTAGCCAGCTAAGCCACCCAGGCACCCTAAGGCTGAAATGTTTAAACCTGACTTTATTGAAGGCTAGAGAGTAATGAGAGAGAAAAAATTCCAAAGAAGTATGTGTAACTGGACAATCTGATTTGCAATACAACTGACTCATCTTCAGTTTATGACCTACTACAGGGTGCCGTCTTCTTGGCTTCTCAACTGCCTACACGGAAAATAACAGCATGCTGGAGCGTGCATCTAGACAGCTGACGTCCTCAGGAAAAAGCCAAGACACTAGGATGCAAAGAGTGAAAAGTATTTCTTTTCTTGACTTCTTGGGGGCCACCATCAGAGTATTCTTTTCTTTTCTTATTAGGATGGACATTAGGAATGTCCACTGGACCATGACACTAACTGTGTGTTCTAGCTACATGAATTTTTTTGCTCAAGTCCTGTAAATACCTTCCCTAACCCGATTTATAGTCTCTCTTTTTTCCTTGAGTTAATTTTTCTGCTTTCCTTTCTGTGAATTATCTACCCATTCCTTAATACAATACCAACTTTGATTTCCTCCGCGTGATCTTCCCAGGATCTCCTTGTACTTTATTTGCATTTATTTGTTTTTCCTCTAATATAGATGAACCTTGGCTCATAGGGTATTTGTAAGCTGTGTATTTGGCTGTCCTTTCACTGGACTGAACTCTCAGTAAGGAATCTACCTTTTTCATAATAATATCAAGAATTTCACATAACTTATTATTATAATTTATATTTACTTGTCTTAATCCCTTTAGGCTGCTTTAACAAAAATGCTGTAGACTGGGTAGCTTATAAACAACAGAAAGTTATATCTACAGATCTGAAGGATGGAAAGTTCAAAATCAAGAGGCCATCAGATTCCATGTCTGTGAGGATTTGCTTCACTATGTATGGATAGCTATTTTCTCACTGTATCTTCACCTGCGGGAAGGAGCAAAGGAGCTCTCAGGTTTCTTTTTATAAGGGTTTTTATAAGGTTTATTTTATAATCCCATTAGTGCCCTCATGATCTAATCACCTTCCAAAGGTTCCTATCTCCAAATACCATCAAAATGGGGATTATGTTTCAACATATGAATTTTTGAAGGACACAGTCTTTGGCATTCTGGTCACCTATGTATCAGATGGGCTGCTGAGCAATGTCAAAGCATTATCTCATTTAATCTTTACCACAACCTTAAAAAATAGGTTCTCTTATTAGCGCCATTCTACAAATGAGTAATAGGGGAAACGAGGTTCGATAACTTGCCCAAATTCCCACAGATATAAGGACTAAGCCAGGCTTTATGGGTAAGCAGTTAACTCCAGGGATCTTGCTCTTGCCCCTTACCTGACCCCCACAACAATCCCTTTCACTTATAAGCACTCCATAAATGCTGGTTGATTTTAGTATTGAACTGGTCTTCCATTTAAAGCAAGATAAGCTTTGGCTCTCAACTGTATTACGTGAGAAAGAAAAAATTGGACTTTAAGATTTTTTTTCTTTTTTCCTTTTTAGAATTGGACTTTAAAGTGTATCAAAAAGCCTGCTGCAAATCAGACCTCAACTCACACAATTTACAGGAAAAGGTATGAGTTGGGTTCATTTGCAATATCCACATGAGGGGTATTGGTTCTTAATTTTAAAAAGGTTTCACGGGAAAATAATAAACGCCAAGAAACCATGTGAAGCCACTTACATTTTCTTTACACACATATTCTTGCACAACTAAGTTATGTTACCAAGCCTGATTAAACAGACTGTTACCGTAACATGTTACCATATTATTTAACCCCTACCTTTGAAATGAATCATCTCTCATGTGGCATTCTTGATGAATGCCTTACTCTCTTGGCTAATACAAAATAAATTATTTTTCTTAATAAAAATAAAAGAAGATCCAGATTTTTGATGGATAATATGTAAGACAAGTTGCACCCAGGCAGGAACTCTCAGCATCTTTGAACATAGAGATTCTAGGGCCAACTGGATTTTTTGTTTAAGTGAAAGCATTTCTCTTTCTCAACTAACTAGGGAAGTGAGTGTGTAATATCAAAACAATAGCTATCAAGTCCATCCACCTAAATTAAGCTTATGAGACTAGAATATAAATATATATAAAAAGAAGCAGTAAAGCATTTTATTGGATGGGATATTATAATTCATAATCAAATATTTTTAAAATAACTTCTCATATCCCAATTGTTTCCATGTAATTGTTTTTGTTTTCCTCTGAGTGCACTTTAATGCAAAACTGAAATTGTGAATACTACTATATTAGCTGCTGCCCAGAAAAAAGATTTGCTCTGACTTATGGTAGATATAAAAGATGAGAAGTAGTATTATATCTTTTTCTTTAGCTCATTTCAACACCACTCAACTTTTTCTGTTGTGCCTTACTTGTGCAGATGCAAAAATATGATACAGTATGGAAATCCTAAACACTGCTTTTGAATTCATATGCTTTGTATTTTATTGACTTTTAAAAATTAATTTGTTCCTCTCCTTAATATTAGTAGCTCAGCACATTAATTTAAGAGAACTGTGCCCTGATGGATAGAGATTCCAGATCTCAGCAGGATTTTCTTTCTTCTAGAAACATTGAAATGTGGGATGAGCTATTGTGATTGGGGGGTGGGGTGGTCCAGGGGAGAATGTAGGGCGAGGGGAAGGGATTTCCAGAAAAAAAAAATATCATGAAGCATTCTTAAGCCTGCAGAAATTTATGAGATAATTTTCATCCTTAAAAGAGATCTTTGAAGATTTCCATGCTTTCTTGTTGCCAGCAGTGTCTTCTGTTGAAATAAGATAATTTCTGTAATTGAGTACCTCCGAAAAGCAAGAGAAAAAAAATAAATGAGAGAGGTTGGCACATTTTTTTAAGATACCAAATTAAATAGAATGATAGCCTGAATTAAGGACAGAGAAAAGTAGCAAGTTTTGCATATGCCATGGCCTCAGAGATCCTGGCATGTATTCAGTTAGATGGGTTAGATGGATGCAGTTTATGCGCTTACAACAAATATCTGTGTGCAACAGTTACATAAAGCATGATAAAGGTAATCAGAGTTTACTGACAAAACACCTAAGGCACAGAACTTCTTTTAAAAATTTCTAAGTTAGCAGGGCGCCTGCGTGGCTCAGTGTGAAGCGCCTGCGTGGCTCAGTGAAGCCGCTGCCTTCAGCTCAGGTCATGATCTCAGGGGTCCTGGGATCGAGTCCCACATCGGGCTCTCTGCTCAGCAGAGAGCCTGCTTCCCTTCCTCTCTCTCTACCTGCCTCTCTTGTGATTTCTCTCTGTCAAATAAATAAATAAAATCTTTAAAAAAATAAAAAATAAAAAAAATAAAAATTTCTAAGTTAGAAGTAACTTGTCAGTTACACAAAGAACAGCACATGGGTCCAAAAATATTTCAGTTTTTCATAAAATGAACAATGTCTACTTTCGTCTGAGGAAACAACAAAGTTGAAGGAACAAAAAGCAGGGCAGGGGTATGGAATGATGATGTTGCTAACTAGTTTCATGAAATAAAAACTTTTAAGCTAATATTAGACCATATATGTATTTATATTTATATGTTTATATATGCACATATAAATATTATATTTATATATCAATATGTATTTGTAATATAATATATAATATATTATTTATATATAAACATAAGTATTATATTTATGTGTACATATATAAATATATTTCACAGATTTCATTATTCAAACTTCCTCACATGGTACAATTTCCTTTAAAAATGTGTTTTTCTTGAGGGGTGCCTGGGTGGCTCAGTTAGTTCAGTTTCTCCTTGGCTTATGTCGTGATCGCAGGGTCCCACTGGCTCCCTGCTGGTGGGAGGGACGTCTGGTTCTCCCTCTCTCTCTGCCCCCATCCCAACCACCCCCAATCACGCTCTCTCTGTTTCTCTCTCAAATAAATAAATAAAATCTTTTTTATAATCTTTGCTTATATCCCCATGGGATTTAAGCAAAGGCTGAGAAACCTTTATTAATGCCTAAAATATGGTTTATCTTCCTGCAGTGACATGAATGCCAAAAAAAGAACCAGATATTGCATTTTTCATCAAATATTGAAATGGAGATTATCTAGTAAATGCAATTTTTTTCCCAGGAGCTTATGGGAAGTGATTTGTATGCATGTGACAGCTATTCAAGGATCCTTCAATGTGTGTGTGTTTGCACATACATTGAACATAAAATGTTCAACATAAAACAACATAAAACATAAAAACATAAAATATGTTTGCACATATTTTAAACAAAAATGCCGTCCCACTTTCAATGTCCTGGGCCTCAGGCAAACTGACCAGAGCTCCTCCACCAACTAGACATCACTCAGCAGGCCTTGAAAGGCCATGTAAAACATGGTGATTTGACAATCAGAAAGCAGACACCCATGACCACATACACTTGTTTCCCGCTCTCCTGCTCTCTGTGGCGTTCTTAGATGTCATTCATGTAAAAATTTTAGGCTTATTCTTCCAGAAATTCCACAGGTTTTTAATCATCTACCTATCCAATAGTGTACACCTGCTCACCTACTTTCTCACAAAGAAGAGTCTGCCTTCTGCCTCTCATGAGCCTGTCACCTTGACAACCTTCTGTGCTTCCCCTGTTTCTTCCCAGTTATGTATAAATTCCCAGCTGCCCGATATAGTGTGAGAGATGACAGTATTTCATGTTGTGTGAATTTCAGTGTAGTCCTAGTGAGAATATAAAAACAAGAGGATATGGGTTAAAGCAGCAGTTCCTGAAGATTTGGGGCTTTGTATCCTACCATACCCTAAAAAACTGTTGAGGATCCCAAAGAGCTTTTTGTTTCTGTGAATAATAGCTACTGATATTTTTTTTATTAGGAAGTAAAACAGAGAAATTTTTAAAAATATTTATTAATTTGTTTAAGAAATAACCATTGTAAATCATGGTATGGTAACTTTGATAATATATTTATGAAAAGGATACCCTGCATTTTCCACAGTGAAAGAAATTCAGTGAGAAGAATGCCATTATTTGCATTTTGGCAAAACTGTTTAATGCCTGATTTAATAGTCAAAATCACCTGCTTCTGCAGCTAATTGCTTGTGGTATCACACGTCATACCGATTCTGGAAAACACTCTCTGCTTATGCGTGAAAGTGATGAAGGAGAATGTTGTCTTGCAATTTAACCTCACTGTGGGTTCTTTCATACTTTGTATGGCGTAACTGTGAAAACATCTCAGCATCCCTCAGCCATCCCTGGATTTCACTGTAGGAATTTCTGGAATAAAGGCCCTGAAAAGAAACCGTTCACCTCATAAAGGTGAATAAAGAACAGAATCCTTCTGACATAAAAATAATTTCAGCAGCTCTTCAATGATACTTAAATCATCTCCAACACAATGTAAATATATACCAAAAAATAGGTGGAAACTTCATTGCATAAGCGCTTGGACAACTATTAAATTGAAATTTAAAATTATGAAGTCAATATAAACCAAAAAATTCAAATTCTTTTTTTAAAAGATTTTATTTATTTACTTGACAGAGTGAGAGAGATCACAAGTAGGCAGAGAGGCAGGCAGAGAGAGAGGGAAGGAGGCTCCCTGCTGAGCAGAGAGCCTGATGCGGGACTCGATCCCAGGACCCTGAGATCATGACCTGACTTGATGGCAGAGGCTTAACCCACTGAGCCACCCAGGCGCCCCCCCAAAATTCAAATTCTTAGCACTAAATTTGCTGAGACAAAATCACGCCTTCCAACATGAATATATTACTGTTCTAGCAGTGAGGCTTGTGCGCAAGTGTGTACTATCGTGTGCCATGTGTAACTCATTCCTCTCTCTCTCTTTCTCATGGAACCAGGTGCACAAAATTGGATAAATCATCATCTTTAGTTCAGAGCACATTCTCATCATTGATCCATTCTTAGTTCTCTTTTATTTAGTTAACCATTTATGTTTTACAATATGACACGCAACAGCATGTTCTTTAATTACAAACACCAACTAATTCTTTTTCTTTAACTCACAAAAATAACTTGTGACAAACAAAAGCAATGAAATTGCATGGCAGTCCTCAATTAATAAGGGGGTCATCCAGACAGACCAGAAAATTTTTACATCAATTATTTTAAGTTAGAACTGAAATGAAAATGAACATTTTATAATTTGTACATAGTTTTCTGGACATTCTGAAAATATATCTGTAGACCCTAGTTTGACAAAAACATTGTCGAGGATGACTGGTTGGACCTTGTCAATAATCCAGGATTTAACTTAAATTTATTGTAAGTGTTAGAAATGCAACTGAAAGTGGTACAACAATAAGATAATTCGTTGGCTCACAAATTTGGGCAGGATGTGGATTAGTCAGATTAAAAAAAAAAGAAGAAATGTTGCAGGAGAAACAGACACATCTGCAGCATTAGTTGCAGACTTCAGTACCCTTTCAACAATGAGTAAATAAATAAATAAAAAAAAATCAGCACGAATACATGAATAAGGAAGAACTCAACTGTGTAATCAGCCAAAAGGATCTAATCAACATGTGTAAAATACACAATACAACAACTCTTCATATTATTGAAAAATGTTGGTTTACTGAGTAATCCAAATCTTCCAAATGTTGATACATTTCATTGTGCAACAGAAAAAAAATGCATTTGTTAATATCATCACTGACCTTTAAGAAAAGTCTTTAAGTACTGGCAAATACAGTTTTAGAAAATTCTAATTTTCCTTCAAATTTTGTTATTTATTACTGGCAGCAAATACTGCTACTTATTTTCCTTGAAATCACAGGCCACATTGTTTATTTTCCAGAAATGCTCACTTTTCTTTCTCTCAAATAAATACATAAAATCTTAAAAAAGAAAAAAAGAATGGGTAAATGAATTATCCCTGTGGACACTCGGTTGAAATTTCTTTACCACTCTAGAAATATGCGAAGTCTGATAATTTGTCTATAAATTAACTAATTTACCTTTTTAAATAGTGTCTGACCCCTGAAAGAAGAAAAAAGAACTGTTCTAGTTTGAAGTCTAGTATAGGAAGTCAGATGCAGATAAAAGAATATATATAATATGGGTACAAAGCAGATATATCCACAAGGCATTATAGAAATGATGGATTTTGGGGGCACGTGGGCGGCTCAGTCTTTAAGCAGCTGCCTTCAGCTCAGGTCATGACCCCAGGGTCCTGGGATTGAGCCCCACAACCAGCTCTCTGCTCAGTGGGAAGCCTGCTTTCTCCTCTCCCACTCCCCCTGCTTGTTGTGTTCTCTTTCTTGTTGTGTGTGTGTATGTCAAATAAATAAATACAATCTTTTATATATATATATATATATATATATGAAAAAAGAAATGGTGGTTTTTTTCTTAACTCAAACTTCCATGCAAATCCAAAAGGAGATTGCAAAAACACTTTCATATTAAGATGAATCAGATAAAAAAATAAGATGAATCAGATGATAACTTCATTATAAAAAATATGGGCTTTATGGTTACTTTACAAGAATCTGTTGAATCAGATTATCCAGGGGAGAGAGAAAAAGGATGTCCATAACAGTATTCCTTTGGCATGATTACTCAAACATCCAATACAATTATTATGATTATCTTTATTTTTGTTATAGATTAAATGCCAGTAGACAACTACCTGCATTAGATTTTATTCTTTAATAAATTTTGTTCATATTTTTACTATAAAACATGCCACTTCTACACCTAAAACATAAGAAAGAGAGCCAGTTACATAAAGAGCTATAAGAATAAAAAGGAAGATTCAAAATCATCTACTTGAATAGCCATCTACCTTCACAGGCAGCAGTATATGGTCAAGAACTTGAGATTAGAAGGGATAAAATCAGAGTTGGAATCACAGCACCATTCTTTTCCAGCCCTCTAAGTCCGTGGGGGAGTTTTTAAAATCTAATCCTGAGTTCCCTCATGTATAGAAGGGAAATCACAAAATTAATTTCATTTCAAATTTCCATATCCATTGAAGTAATGGATACGAAAGTGGCTTACAAATTGTAAGGAAAAGTCAATTGGTAATAATGTTTATTACTATTTTTCCAACTCAAATTAAGTGTGGCTATACCTAACCAATCTTCTTAGGTCATGACAATATTGGAAAAGAAAAAAGGTTTTAATTATGAATATTTACCTAAAGGAAAATCCCTCTTATTTTTGATAATAAAGAATACTGGCAATTTAAGTAATCATTTCCCGTCTCCAAACTGATGAGCTCTAAATCATGCATGTTCTAAGGCTTCCAATCAGAACGGGAAAAGAGAATTATAAGAATCATGAAGGCAGATGAGGAAAGGATTAATTGCAATTTACAAGCCCTGGAAAAAACACCTACTGGACATTTAATAACTAGCTACTGAATATGACCACATTAAGGTAAGATATTTTATTCTCCCTTTAAAATATCCTTTGCATGTAAACTATATCTATCATGTAGTCAATTATCTTCCACAGCATGAGATCATTCCTAACATGCTCATGAGAGTAATAACATTGTATGGTGTTTGTTTGAAAGTAATAGGTACACTAGAATAGTCTACCATACCAACATACCTTTAATGTCCCAGGGTTAAAAAGGATCTTTAAGATTGTGAATTAGCCGTAGTGTATGAATGCTCCAAATGTGGTACTGATGCAATTACTTAGAATGTTAAATGCATTGGGAAATCTTTGCTTTTATTTTATTTTCCTTACAAATGCAGGAGAATAAAGCTATAGGGATCATTTCTTGCCTTAGTCTAAGCACCCCTGTGGAGAGGATCCAAGCATGATATTTCCTTTGAAGTGAATGGAATATCCACCCTCAGATCAGCTCTGAGGATATATAGAAGAGAACAAGAAGCTGGCTGAATGAAAACTGACATTAGCATATAAATAAGGCTAGGCTTAAAAGAAAATTTATGCATCAAAAATTACTAAGATTTGAAAACTAAGAGTTTTTCAGTAATCCTAGGTCAAACCACCTTATATTGGAAACGGGTCTTTCTTAAATCTAACACTAAGAAAATAACAATAGAAAATGTTCAAGAAGCTTAAAGGTTAGGTCAGATATAGGGGATCTATAGCATATTGAAATATCCCAGATGCCAAGTATTCCTATTGTGGATACACATAAAAATCTGGCAACATCCATGGATTGTATGTGTCCCAAATCCCAATTTCCATTCTTTATTTAATACTAGTAGACTGGAAAAGAATAGAACAAAATGCAACGTAAATAACCACCATGAAACACTATTCCAGTTAAGAATGTAAGCATAAACCTTGCTGCTGTGAGTAAATACAGCATAGGAAATACAATCTTCTTTGAATGCAAAATGTATCTGCCATCTATAAAACCAAAATAGAATCCCATATCAGTTATTTCAGCAGTATCCATCATCTGTCAATCAAGAACTGGGATTTGAATAACACCAGTGTTTTTGGTGTGTTCAGCTGATTTTGTCATGGTTCCTGATTTTGATGTTTATACATAAAAAGATAGCTAACTATATAAGGCAATATATGTTAAGCACCAAAAATTCTTTGAAAGAAGAGGGTCACAGATGGTCTGGAAAGGCTTCCTAACAGTTCTTGACATATGAAGGGCATTCACCTCAGCAGGGCAGAGTGTTGGGGTCCTATACATAGAGGGAGGTACTGGAGAAAAGACTTGGAAACAGGCAGGAAGAGTGAGTTTGAAGATGGAAAGAAGACCAAAGGGACAAGAGATAAGGCTCCTGTCAGAGCCCTGTGAGAGATAAAGGAAAAGAAGTTTGGGAACAGAATGAAGAGGTCTCTCTGTCCAGATCTCTCATGACAAGCAACAGACCTAAAGAATCATGACTGGAGGGGTGCCTGGGTAACTCAGTGGGTTAAGCTTCTGCCTTCGGCTCAGGTCATGATCTCAGGGTCCCTGAATGGAGCCCCGCATCGGCCTCTCTGCTCAGCAGGGAGCCTGCTTCCCCCTCCCCCCTGCCTGCCTCTCTGCCTACTTATGCTCTCTGTCAAATAAATAAATAAAGTCTTTAAAAAACAAAAAAAAGAATCATGACTGGAAGGGCAGAGTGGTGTTGATCAGGAGCAACTTACCAAGGAATCCTTGACTGCCTCTTCCAGCATCCATGGCAAGTTGTCATCCAGCCTCTGCTTGAAGAATGATAAAAAACTGATGGGCATATTGTTCTGAAACTGAACTCCTTAACTTTCTTAGTTCTCTGGTCTTTTCCCCTTTCACGCCTTAGGAATTCATGCAATATGAATCCCAGATTGTGTTCTAATGAATGATCAAATAACATACTCTTAGTACTAGGAGACTACAAGGAATGGAAATGAAAATAGCCAGAAAAAGATATCATAGAAAAGGAGGACATCCGTGGGCTTTGAAAAATGGGCAGAACTTAGGAAGCAGAGAGGAAAGAGATGGATTCTAGGCAGGTTGATTTTTGGAGCAGAAGTTCCAGGGCAAAAAAAAATAACATGCATGAAGGAGAAAATAGTACAAAGATCAGCCTTAGCACAGATTTTTCATCGAGAAGTGGTAAATGTGAAGACCCTCAAAAAGATGTCAAAATAGTTTGGATTTATTGATGTAGACAGTAAGTTGCTATAATAAATTCTTGAATAAAATTAGCATTTAGAATGTGAGGGAGGCATGCTGAAAGTAGTATTTTTAGGAAGACCAACTTAATGGTAGTGGACATAATAGAGGATTTATGGAAAAACTGGAGGCAGAAATACTATTTAAGAGTCTTTCTAACTAGAAAAGCAATAAGGATGAAATTAGTGTAAACACCTGGTAAACAATTTGGCATTACCTCGTAAAGCAGCATGGCCCAGTGATTCTGCTCCTTGGTATAGTCCCTAGAGAAACTTCACATATGCACCAGAAAATATGTATATGCATGTTTGCTGCAGTATTATTTGTATCAGTAAAATCCTGGAAACCTCTCAAATATTCGTTAACGGTAGAATCAATGCATTTTAGCATATTCATACATGGCAATGAAAATGAGTGAACAGTAGCTCCATTAACGTGTAAGTACCACCAAAACATATTGTTGGCTGGAAAAAATAATACACAAGAGAATTTTATATATTATCTTGTTGATATTATATACATATGTATATATTTATATATCTATGTGCATGTACATAAATTCTCTTGTAAAAATTTTATATATTATCTTGTTTATTATATGCACACATTTTTTAAATATATAGTTGTATGTATATACATGTATATTTTCTCTTGTGAATTGTTTGTGAATTTTTACAAATTTCACAAAACATATAAAACAAATTTTTGTTTAGGAATGCATAAAAATGTGGAAAACATATAAAGAACAGTAGGAGAATGATAATAAAGTTCGGGTTATTATTTGCCTCTGGGGAAAGGAGTGTATGACTGAGGAGGGCTTTCCTGAGATTCTGGCAATATTATTTTCTTAAACTGGGTATGTATATCTGAGTTAATTTTGTTATTATTTAGCAGTATAGTTCTATTTATTTATTTTAAAGATTTTATTTATTTGTTTCACAGAGATCATAAGTAGGCAGAGCAGCAGGCAGAGAGAGGAAGAAGTAGGCTCCCTGATGAGCAGAGAGCCCGATGCGGGGCTCGATCCCAGGACCCTGAGATCATGACCTGAGCCGAAGGCAGAGGGTCAACCCACTGAGCCACCCAGGTGCCCCAATATTTTATATATCCTTCAGTAGATGTGCTATATTTCACAGGCTGAAAAGTTGAAAACAAATAATAGGGATTTGATCTAGGGTGATCACAGTGAGCATATAAAGAATTACATGTGTGATGCGATTCACTATTCATTTGTACGATAGCAAGAGTTGATTTTGTACTACTAACACTAGTGCAGAGGATAAACTATGCAAACCAACAATGCAGTAGCACTAGTACTTGAATTTGGAATGAATGAATAATAATTCTGAAAGTCTGTTGGATTTTTTTGACAGGGAAACTTGGTAGATGGGATAGAAGTCATGAACTGCCAAGGCATGCGCAGATGTAGTCTTCCACTCTGAAATATAATGCAATAAGGATCTCCAAACAAGGGCTGCAACATGTTGGCCTTCCATTCTGCTCCTCTTCGATCTCACCAATTGTGGGTACCTACTGTTGATTCCCTGACTAGTTACAAAAGTTCACTTTCACTTTTCTGAATTATTGAAAATATTCCAAAAATATTTATGAAGAAATATGTCTCCCTATGATATTGTAATTTACAATAAGAAATATATATTTCTGTCTTTCAGGTGACCAAAATATATTTCTCATATTCTCATATGTGTATGTCTTCATCCACAGCTCCTGCCTCATAGCTTCCCAAACCCTCAGAATTTCCTGAGCGATAACAGCAATGAGAGCATCTTTGTTATAATATTTGATCTGTCTTCAGTTCCTGAAAATGCTTCAAAACCTTAAAGGTGAAATGGGTGTCTTGTTAGTCATAACAAGCCCCTTTTCACCCCAACTGGATTTATGTTAATTCAGTGATTTTTGGAAAGCTCCTCAGGATGGGGGCTGGTTGCCAGGACAGCCAACCGTGATTAGAGTGTTGGAACTTTCCATCCCACTGCTTGACTTCTAGGAGGGGAGAAGGGGTGGAGATTGAATCAATCGCCAATGACCAATTAGTTAAATTAATCATGCCTATGTAATGAAGCTTCCATAAAAACCCAAAAGGAGGGGGGTTCAGAGAGCCTCCTGTTTTGGGAACCAGAATGTTTCCTCATGCTACCCTACCAGGCCCCAAGCTCCACAAGGACAGAAGCTCCTTTGTTTGGGATTCACCCTACGTGTCAGCTGTTGATTTGTATTCTTTAATATCCTTTGTAATAAATCAGTAACCTGGTAATTGGGTTTCCTGAGTTCTTGCAAATTAAGTGAATGTAAGTTGGGTCACTGGAACCTCTGGTTTGTAGCCAGTTGGTCAGAAGCACAGGTAACAATCTGGGCTTCTGACTGGCATCCAAAGTGGAGGTTGGTCTTGTAAGAATGAACCCTTTGTTTTTTCGAATTTGATGCTATCTCCAGGTAGATAGTGTCAGAATTGAGTTGAACTAGGTTGAATTCTCATATGCCTCCTGAGAATTGCTTATTGGTATGGGGAAGACTCCACATACACAAGTTAGATCTGGGGTCCAGGAACCTAATATACTCCCTTCCTTTTATCTGACTTTCTTCATTCAGTAATTATTCAAACTAAATGTCAATTCCATACAAGGTACTGAGAGCCAAAGGTAAAGAGGCATGGGTCTTAGCTTTCATTCAAGATATAATGGATATTGCTTTTCAGTTATTGTTGTAATAAATTACCACAGACTTAGCACCTTGCAACAGAAAATTATTGTTATCTTACAATTTCATAGGTCAGAAATCCAAAGCGGATCTCATTAAGCCACAATCAAAGTGTGGCAAGGCTGAGTTCTTTTTTGAAGGTTTAGAGGAGGATCCATATTCTAGCTTATCTAGGTTATTGGCAGACTTCAGTTTCTTGGGGCTGTAGGACAGGGGATCTTATATCCTTGCTGGTTGTTGGCCAAGGCTCATTCTCAGTTTCTAAACCATGTGCATTCTCTGACTTATAACCCTCTTTATCTTCAAAGTCGGAAATGGCAGTGAAGTCTTTGTCATGGCTTATCTCTCTGGCCTCTTCTTCCATCATGGAATCTCTCTGTCCAACTCTCTTGCCTTCCTCATCCACTTGAAGGACTTATGTGATTAGACTAGGCCTACCCAGATACCCCAGGAAAATCTCCCCATCTTAATTTCATCTGCAAAGTCTCTTGCCATGTAAGGAAACATATATTAATAGCCTCCAGGGGTTAGGATGTGGACATCTTTCTTATCTTACATTATCCTACCTACCACAATGGATTTTTTAAAAATTATAAAATAAAAACCCAAAGCCACATACTTATTAATGTATAGCCGTGGAGTGGTGATTATTGGTGCAGCCATGGTAAGAAAGGATAAGAATGATCATTTGATTCAGTATAATTTTTCTAATTTCTTTTTTACGGAAAGACAGAATGATGCAATAAGCAAGGGGCATGGTGCCTGACACACCGTCAGCCTTCAGCTAATAGGAGATCTCTTGAGACCCAAATGCTGTCAGTAATTCTACCCTCTGAAGCCTTCCCTTTCATATTCAAACAGCCAATCCTCCACCTTGCTGGGCTGACAGGAAGGGCTGCCTTTGACTTATGTTTCCCTTCCCAGGTAATTTAAGGGTCATTCAGTATTCCACAATCAGTTCTCAGATTCCTCCCTGCCTCTCCCTCTGCACTGTTACCCCCGGGTTTCTCTGCAGGTCACACCACAGTCATTTCCCTGTTCCTGCAGGTGTTCCAGGTGTCTCTTAGAGCTCTTTCCTATGCATTAACCCCTATCTTTCCCTTCATTTTCCAAAACTCGGCAAAGTTAGGAGGTGAGAAAATGGGTACATTAGACAGGGAAACTCATCATTAGATCCATTACCTGTAACCCCTACACGACCATCCCCTACCGATCATCTCCCTTTGGTTACTCTGCTTCTGGGACCAAAGTGGCTGCCAGTGACCAGCGTATGCGTTGACCAATCTCTGCCTATCTGCTTCCGGTATTCAGGCATTCAACCTGTCAACTGTCTTTTCCTGAGGAGGTTCGGCCTTGATCTCAGGAAAGTAGAATACCCACGGATACCACCTCCTAACAGAAAACCCTTCCACAGAGGGCAACAGCAGAGTATCTGGCTGCCTCAGCCTCAAGAAAATGCTGGCATTTTACACTGTTTTTTTGTAGCCATCAATATTTCAGAAACAAAGGGGTCTAATTCCAAAGCACTTCCTTCGGTGAATTTTTATGCTTTTTTTTTTCTTCATGGAATAATCTCATGTTATTTTTTTAAAAATATTTTATTTATTTATTTGACACACAGAGAGAGAGATCACAAGTAGTCAGAGAGGCAGGCAGAGAGAGAGGAGGAAGCAGGCTCCCCACCGAGCAGAGAGCCTGGTGCGGGGCTCGATCCCAGGACCCTGAGATCATGAACTGAGCCGAAGACAGAGGCTTCAACCCACTGAGCCACCCAGGCGCCCCCCTCTTGTTATTTTTGAGGGAAACTTAGAGTCTGGGCCAGCCCCTCACTGTGTGTGGGGAAAAGCCCCAGAGAGGAGAAGTGATGTGCACATCACCAAATTCAGTAGCAGTAAGTGCACAATAATGGGAATCAGTTATTCTGACTTCCCGCATGCTATTTTGAAAAGCCTTTTTTTTTTTTTCCTGATTAAAAAAATCGTTTTTTTTTTAAATCGTTTTCCACGATAAAAACAAAAAAATTAACAACCTTATGCGGTTTTCTTCCTGTTAAATAGGACTGGAAAAATCTATGTCATTGTTCAAATGTTGGACATTTCTTATTGAAACCAGATCTCCAATACCATCTATTAAGAACCTAAAACAGAGATGCAAATCTACAGGTGTAAAATGAAAAGAAAATACAAATATGAGAAAGAAAACTATTCATGTAGCAAGTACACTTCATTTTCAGTTTTCAAGTTACTGAAAAGAAACAGAATGCTTTAACAAAGGATACATATTATGCCTTTTGAAAATAATATTGATATTTTTCCAACAATGAATGTATTACATGCTTATTTTGAAAAGTCCAGAAAAACATAATACACCCTTTTGTAATTCAACAAAATTGAGATCATATACTCAAATATTTTCAAAGAAACTCTTAGTCCTTGTGATTTCATTTACATGTACTAATAACCCTCTGTATACTTTCTACTTGAAAAATATATGGGACTCCCACTTTTTATCAGGACAATGAATTAGTCCATCTGGTGAGGAATTAACTGAATTTCTTATGTAAAATAATCTAAGCTTGTGTGGCATAGTGTTGGAATAATTGATTTCCAGAAATTACTGTGACTCAGTGGTTATTCTAGTCTTCATCTCTACAATATCCCTTACTGCTAGTAACCATTCCAGATAAGGCAGTGAAGAAACTTCGATTTGACTTGAAGTCTCTCCTGCCCAGTCAAATACTACTAGTTTATTCAACTTCCCCAATATATCAATTGCATATCAACTGATTTCCTTCTTACATACCCTTATTCTGCCTTGCTCTCCCTTATCCCAGCATTCTGAATTATATGGGGAAAGTTTTTATGGCTTCAATATGATATTGTTTATAAAACCCACCATGTATTTTTTTTCTGGTTAAATTATTTTTATTCCATAGGCATATTCAAAGTATGAACTACTTACATAAGATTGCTGGCAGCATTTTATATATTTTTTAATTTGTTTGTTTTTAAAAGATTTTATTTATTTATTTTATTTATCAGAGAGAGAGAGAGAGAGAGAGCACAAGCAGGCAAAGTGGCAGGCAGAGCGAGAGAGAGAAGCAGGCTCCCCACCAAGCAAGGAGCCCGATACAGGACTCAATCCCAGGACCCCTGGAATCGTGAGGCGAGCCAAAGGCAGGGGCTTAACTGACTGAGCCACCCAGATGTCCCTACTGGCAGCATTTTAACAATCCCTTTTCAAATCAAATATTTCGTTCTTCCTTAGTGCTGAATCTATGTAAAATCAATGATCCTGGTTGTCCTTTTTTCTAAACCTTGGATTTTATAGAAAGAATTAATTATAGAATGTATCTGTTTTTTAACAGCTAAATTGGATAATGGTTTAATAGCTCAAGGGGATTACTTGTGGGAATTTAAGACTTATAAGATTCAATTTCCCCCAAGTCTATTTTCCTACAGTGATCTATGGCTTTGATTCCAGTAACAAACTCCACCAAAACCAGGGTAGGTCATGAACTTTCATTGTGAGCCAGCCTTGCCATCTTTGCAAGAAAGGTAGAAAGAACATAATTTGGTAAGGAAAACTTACCTTGTCAAACCAAGTTAACAACTTACATGATTATAAAAAAGGGGGAGGAACTGCACCTAACCGGTGGCTCAGTTCATAGTAAATAGTTGATCAAAAAACAGTGGTTTTCTTTTTATTTGCTAGGTGTTTACACCAATGACTTGCCTTGACTGCAAATAAAAACCACTTAGAGAATTAAATTAATACCTGTGCCCAGTCTCCACCCCCAGAAAGTCTTGATTATGTGGCCTCATGCTGGGTTGAGGCATCAGGATTTTTATTTTTATTTTAAATTAATTTTAATTAATTAATTTGTCAGTGAGAGAGCGCGCCAGTGCACAAGCAGGGGGAGTGGCAGGCAGAGAGAGAAGCAGGTTCTCTGCTGAGCAAGGACCTGACATGATGACATGGGGCTCCATCCCAAGACCCCCAGGATCATGACCTGAGGGGAAGGCGGATGCTTAACCGACTGAGCCACCCCAGGGTTCTGCAACATCAGGATTTTTTTTCAAGTTCCCCATGTAACTTTTTTTTTTAATTAAAGATTTTTATTTATTTATTTGACAGACAGAGATCACAAGTAGGCAGAGAGGCAGACAGAGAGAGAGAGAGAAGGAAGCAGACTCCCTGCTGAGCAGAGAGCCCGATTCGGGACTGATCATGACCTGAGCTGAAGGCAGAGCCTTAACCCACTGAGTGACCCAGGTGCCCCAAAGTTCCCCATGTAACTTTAATGAGCAGTCAGGACTGAGAATCCCTATATCTAGCCAGTAAGACTGAAGTGTATTTTTCCCCTCCGAATAAAGAAATTGTATGAAATTAGAGGGACCAGTTCCTGGGGAATGTGGGATATATGAATCATAATTAGGCCCTCTAAGTGTCAACCACAGCCTGGGCAGGGAACACCTGTGGAGCCAAGGATTAGAAATGAATGATGCCCTTTGTACTGCAATGATAATACATTCTACTCTCTGGGAAGCTATTAAGATATTCCTCTTAAGAATTTTTTTTAAATGTATTTTAAAGAGTCACAAGTAATAGGAGGTATTCAAGAAGGCTCTGTGTACTTAACCTGGCAGGGCTTTCTGCAAAATATTTTGGTATTTTGTATATGTGTGAATCATGCCGTGAAAGAGGGGGTAACAGGAGTTTGCTAGAGAAACAAAAAGGACAAAGAGGTTTCACATTTGCATTACATCAGGAAGTTTGACTTGGCCTAACTCTCTTATTGCACTTTTCATATCTTGAGGTCTCTTGGATGCATAAATTTCATAAAAATCTAGCCTCATTTAAATGATAATGTATGTCCTTAAAATGCCATTTCCAGCCTTGTTCTTCTGCACACCCCTGGAGCTGATCAGAGTGTTGTAATCCCTTTGTTTTCAAAGGAAACTTTGTGTTCACCTTCTCTCTACAGGGGTTAGTAGAGGAAGATGAGAAAATAGTTCCATAGCGTTTCTGCCAGTTACAGGGAAAATTGTTCCTCCTTCATATATCATGATATGTAATTGAATTAGTACTCCAGTAGGAAAGGGTTTGCTATTTCATACTCTTATAGTTTTTTCTTAACACCATGAAATTAAAGACATGCCAGCATGAAGCTGCATATTCCTGATCACTTTCAAATAAGCAATGCAGTATATTATTTCTTTTATGTGTTTTTATAGCACATGCTGTGCAAGATAATTACTCCATGACAGATGTCTGTATTTCAGAGGAAAATTTATTTGTCAAAGGACACACATATATTATTTTAACGTGGCTCTATTCATTACATGGTCCACAAGGTGCTTTTTGATGACTTATAAATTGAAATTAATATTTTCTCTTACCATTCTGTATATGCATAAGCAAATTCGACTGTTTGAGATAACCAATTTGAAGCTTATTCTATTATTGAATGTAACCTTCTGTTCTCAATCAAGGCTGAGTGCCCTTAGATTCTACCTGAAGTGCTGCAGAACGTGCAAGGATATAGTTTTCTTTCTTTTCACTGAAGTGCATAGGCCTGCACGTTCCCCATTCATCCAGGATAAGTTCTGTCCATTGGACCCATCTTTACAGTGAAACGACTATCAGAAAGCTCTAAGAGTATAGGAATGATTCTCCATGGATCTCCCTTTACTCTGTCACTTCTGATCAAAATGTCACTCTTTTCCAAGACAAACACTAGTAGGCTACGGCATCTGAAATCCCTAACACTTTTGTGTGAGGTGAATTGGCTTGGAAACCGGCAATATTAGGTGGATGATGCTGCTGTGAAGGCAAACTGAAAATAAGGGAGGTTTATAGAGGAATGTCCATCTCCATCTACTTTGTAATAGTGCCTGAGACCAATTCCGCTTCCTGTAAATAAACTCTCCCATTCTTTTTAGCTATAAGAACTTTCCCAGGATAAAACTAGACCCTTTATCCCCACCAGTTATGTGGACACGTTTCACCATGAGATTGTATCATTTATTTAAAATACTAATACACACAGAGGGATTAACATTTTCAGAAAGGATTTAAGTTCAATAAGTTTCCATTTCACAGATGATTTTTCCTTTGATGAGCAGACAAGGAGAAACTTCTTATTGGGCCAGGTGTCTTCTAGCTGCTTGAACTTTTCAATGGCTGAGCCTTTTGTGTGGTGGAAGAAATAAGGGAAGGAAAGGAGATTTTATCATTAAATTTGAGGGAGCCTCTCTTCAGAGGTAAAATTGGAGCATGAGGGACTGCTTCTGTAATGACACTTCTAGAGTTTGGAGCCAGCCTCAGGTGAGGTGGAGCCCTGAGGTCAGGAAAGGAATCTTCTCATCTACTAAGTGTGAATGGTTCGCTTCCCTCCATAATCACATGCTAAGGCTGTGTGTTCTGGGTGGCTGGACCGTACACAGACTGGAACGCCCTATGGCTGTAATGTCTGACTTCTGGTCTTGGTGGGGTTTTCCTCAGGCAGAATGGTTCTATGTCAGTGAAGATGAAGCCGTGGCTGTGCCCACCAGGACCTCGAGAGTCTGAAAGAACGTTGCCCTCTGGTATATTGAAAGCCTTGTCCCAGCCATTCTTCCACATTTTCTGGTAAAAATGTGGCCACTCACTGAACAGGAAAATCATCTTGACATAAAAATACACCAAATTGAACTTAAAAATAACAACTGCCACCATCTTAGGACCGCTGTCCCTCCCCACTTCCTTCTTCTCTCTTCAAAAGTGACTTCTTAATTTAAGGAAGGGTCCCAAATACAAGCTTGTTTTAGTTAATAGCCCAGGCCAGGAAGGAGGGGTAAGTGAGTTAAAGGATGCCTAAAGCAAAAGAACTGCTAGGCCAGCTGTAAACTGACCCCACTGTACTTTCTTGCATCTCCTCAACGACCGTCCCTTTCCAGGATGAATTTCTCATCACTGGCCAACAGCTTGGGGTCATCAACCTTCCCAGGAAGTCGGGCTGGGAAGTGGGACTGGTGAAGGCATGTTCTAGGTCCTGAAGTGTATCGGTGACCCCTCACTGCTCTGTGGGAACTGTGGTGGGAAGTAGTCCAAATTTTCCATTCTATCAACTGCAAGCATTGGCGATTTCCCAATGGTGAAACGGATTTTTCTTTCTGGGAGTTCCCCTCTCCTTGGAGAGCTTTGCCTCTCAATCATTATAGCATTTCTCCAGCATATTCATTCGGGTTCCACTTTCCTTCCTTTTTTCCTTTCCTACACCGGCTTCTTTTTCATCTTCTTCATTGTTTCTTCTCCCAGCTTGCTCTTTTACTCCCCAAACCCTCAGCCGGACCTTCAGCTCTTCGAAGAAACCAGAGTCCTGAGCTAGGGCTCCATTCTGTTAGCTGGGATGGGAGAGGTTAGGGGAAAGGTGGGTGGGATTTAGGGAGAAGAGAAGTGGCTGGCCACTGGGGAAAGAAAAAACGCGATGAACACACCCAAGTCACCTATAGGGGGTAGAGACAGTGGCAAACACTGCCCTCGAAGTAAACGCGTTATCAATTTGTGTGTGGGATCAGTGGGATCTATACCTCATGGGTATAGAACCTTCCAGTTGAAACTTCCCAGGTCCCCGGCATTCTGTTTTCTTCTGCTTGGGGTGAGGCATGGAGTGAATTGGCTCCTGAGTTCCATCCAGATATTTTAGGGGCGAAGTAGCGCGCTGCAGGCTTAAGAAGCTTTGGGCGCGGTGGAGGATGTGCAGACAGAGGTGAGAAGCTAGGCTAGGAAAAGGGGTCCCCCTCAGGCGGGGGGTGCGGACAGGAAAGCTCTGCGAAGACCTGAGCCTGGATGCAGTGACTGAGCTGGGGTGTGTATGTGATTAGAAACTGCACCGTCTCCACAGGTTCCACCCCGGTGGCCGGTCTACCAGCTCCGTACACTCCTTTGCGGGAGTTCCCAACCTCGGCCGGAGCAGGGGTGAGGGGCTGGGGTGGGGTCCTTGGTTCTCCCGGGTAAATGTCCTCCTAGCCCCGCGCTGGGCGGAGGGAGAGTCGGACATTTTCCTCGGCCTCTTTCCCGGCGGCCGGCGTGGCCACCTAGCAGGGCTGCTTTTAGGGACGCGGGACTCGGGCGGAGCAAAAGGAGACTTTCAGGCCCAGCCTTCACCCCCTTGCCCAGGCTCCTGAGCGAGTTCCAGCTCTTGGTCACCTCCTGCCCGCACGTGGGTCCACACACCCAGGACAAGCGATCTCCGCAGGATAAACCCGGGAAGCTGCGCGCGACCAGGAGGAGACTCTGCGGGGACCTCGTTCCCAACCCCCGCGGCCCCCGCGCCCGAGGGGGGCAGGGGCGGAGCGCAGGCGGCGAGCGCCAGGCGCGCCCGGGGGCGGCCGGGAGCCGCGGATCCGCCCCGGGGGAGGGACCGACTGCGAGCCGTGCCCGGGAGGAGAGGGCGAGCGGCGCACCGGGCCGGGCCCCGCGCGCGCCTGGAGGAAGGAGCCCCCGCCGCGGCCGCCGCGTGCTCAGCCTGTCCCCGCCCAGGGAGCCGGAGCCTCTCAACTAACTCCGCCCGCCGCTTCGCCGCCGGCAGGCTCCGGCTTCCGTCCCGGACTGTGCCCGCGGCCGCGCAGGTTGGTGCCGCCGCCGCCAGTGCGGCGGGGCGGACAGGGCAAGGCTGGGGGTGGGAGCGCCGAGGGGGCTCGGGAAGTTGGGCAGATGCTGGGCCGGGGCGGGGACACTGCTCCCTCGGCTCCCTCCGCTTCCCGGCGCCCGAGGCGGTTGTTGATTTCCTCCCGGGCTGCGAGTCCCGGGGAACCCAGCGCCTCGGCCGGGGAGCGTCGCCGGGACCG
This sequence comes from Meles meles, assembly GCF_922984935.1. NCBI lineage: Eukaryota > Metazoa > Chordata > Mammalia > Carnivora > Mustelidae > Meles > Meles meles. The sequence continues at coordinate 57,895,927 of NC_060068.1, read as the reverse complement.
AGCCTCCTCGCCCTCCCCTGATCTCTCTCTGACCACCCCGCTCCGCCGCCACCGCGGCCTCGGCCGCCCCGGGGGGGTCACCCAGCCCCTCCTGCCTCTCTCACCTCCGCACTTCTTGCGCCCTCGCCCTGTGGGCACATTGACTCATTCGCTCTTTCTGCCCCCAACTTGGGGAACTCTCGGAACCGGTGAGAAAGCCTCCTGGGTTCCCGGCTTACCCCCGAGGACTAGTGAATGGGGGGGTGGGGTGGGGTGGGGCCGCCGCGCTGGGAGAGGGGCTGCAGCTGGGGCGCGACCTGGGGTGCTCGAGTATCGCGGGGAAGTGCCGGGAAGCGGTGGAAATACCTTCCCTTCTCTCGGGTGCTCGCCCGGCTCTGCGCGCTTTCCTGCCGCTTTGCCCGCCAGAGAGTGTATGTAATACGCCCTCGAAGGGTGAGCTCAGAGGCGGGATGGAGAATATCCACCGCTTGGAGTTCAATCGGGATTTAAGTCTGGTTTCAGTCCTCTCGCTCTGTGTGTGGCCTTGGGACGCGACCCTTTGGGCACAGTATTCGCGTCTGCAAAAGGTGCGTCCGCCCTGCCCCCTGCTGAGGGCCGTCGTGGAGGTTCGGTGGGATGACTGAGGGGTGTTGCTCGACTTTGAGCCACGTCTCCCGTCTCGGGGAGCTGCCGGATGGCAGGTCCTGTGTTCTAGTCTTCTGAATCAGGACCTTCGGGCTGAGATGTAATTATGTCTCCAGGTGACTTGGGTTGTAGCTTTGTTGGGCCAGAAGGCTCGTGTTTCCGGATCTGGTCATTAGTATTCAGAGTTGAAGTCGTGTCTTCCCCATCGAACCCCAGAGTATCAAGCAAGCTATGGATCTTACATATTTCTGTGGTCATAGGAATTCAGATGGTAAAAGATCGTTATGGGCCCCGTTCTTTGGGTAAATAACAATGTGTGTGCTTCCGATGTTTGCCAATCTTTGTGATTCCTTTTCCAGTCCTAACTGAAATTTAAATTTGCTTCTAATTTTAACAATTCAGGAAATAGACCTTTATTTTAGTAAGTCAGCCCAGACATTTAGCTCGGACAAATGATATGTGCCCTAGCGTTGGCAAATTTTCAGTTTAAAATCACAGGATTGTTAGCACCATTCTAATTACAGTATGAAGAAAGCAAGTAAATGGCCTAAGAAAGTCAGCTTTAGACTGGTTCCTGACTTAATAGACATTTCCTGAGTTCCTAATTGTGCTATGAGCTTTCAAAGATAAATACAGAATATATTCCTTGTCCTAAAGAGGCTTCCAATATAAATGAGAGAATAATGTTTTTATTTCATATTTTTATATGGACATTAAATATATTCTCATGACTACATATGACAAGTAGAATGAGGTCAAGAATACATTATTGAAGACCCATTAAGATCATTATTTGGTGAATCTACCTACTAGATAGGAATAAAAATTTTAGCTAAGCAAGTGTTTTCTGAAATGAAATTTCAAATGCTGCTTCATCATTTGGGAACCATTCTTGGTAATAAAATAAATTATGTGTTTTTAGAATGAAAACTCAGAGGAGCATCCATACATGTATGATTTGGTAATCAAATGTTAAAAGCTATAGAAATTTCAATTCTAATTCAGTTTTCTTCAGTGAAAAAGTCAATTTATGGTGCCCACATACATTTTCTTTCTCAAGTCTTTGAGAGAGGAAGTTATATTATAATGCCTAGAAGAAAGTACAGAGATTGAATGTAATATTTTTATTAAGTTGGAACTTAAATGCTTCAAGCCTAATGGGCCCCTGATTAACTCTGGAAATTTGACTAAAACAGTTACAAGATTCTTAGTGAGAGTTGTTGTTTTTTTTTTTTTTTAAACCATTTAAAAATTTTTGGCTTGGCACAAAGGATGGACAAGAATTCCATCTGGAAAAGACTCATGAGACTAGGCTGTATATATATTTGGTGGGACATCAGTGGCATATCTGACTCTTTTCTTGCTCCCAGGAAGAATGCATCCATCTGCTGGATAAGTGCAGAATTTCTTAGGCTTTGCATACACTGTCCTGGGCTCTGCGAGCTCAGTTAGTGAGGCAAGCCAGGTTGAGGGGCATCCTGAGGGAAATGAAGTTAACTTTATGCTTGGCCTTTTTGCTTAGTACCTTTGTTTTTGTATGTGTGAACTGAGATTAAAGATCCATCACAGTCCTGGAAACTGTGTGGTTTGGTAAATAGTCATGAATCTCAAGCCAGAAAGCTTCTTAGGTAAGAACTTTCCTTACCCTTTTAATTCCTTTAACCAGTAAAAGCTAATTGTTAAAACTACATACAAATAGCTTTTAAAAAAAGGCTCTGAATAAAGTTGTTTATTGGTGGTGTCATGTGCTCCTGGGAGAAGTTTTGGTCCTCTTTATCTCCTTCAATTTACTGCACTCCTGTAGAAAATAAGACCTTCATTTACCCAGGGTTGGACAGTTAGTTAGTGGCAGGAGTAGAGCTATAATTCAGATGGCCTGAATAAATAGTTCTGTGGGTTTTGTTTTGTTTTGTTTTTTTTTTTTTTTTCCTTTACCCTGTGTAGTCTCTTATCATCTAGAGCATATTAAAAGTCTCACATTTGTAAATTGTATATGGTTAAAACTTTTGGATTTGGGTTCTGATAGGCCTGGATTTGAATCTGGCCCAGGTGTTAAGTAGTTATGTAATAGTGGGTAAATTACTTAACCTCCCAAGTCCTCAGTTTCCTCATCTCCAGAATGGGAATGATGGAGTTATCTAGCTCAGAAGATCATTATAAGTATTAAGTGAGAAGTGCTTAGCACATTGCCTGCTATTTAGCATATACCTACTACACTACTACTCAAGTAGTTATTTTAGTTTTTTGGTGGCAGGGGATGACATTTCAAGGGTCCAATTTTTAAAAATAAAAAAACAAACAAACAAAACTATACATCACTCCCCCAATATTTTGAATTAGCCATTCCTCAGCTAATGTTTGTTTAATCTATTGAGTCAACAATGTTTATTGAACTTCTATGTGTTGGACCTTTTCCTAGGCGCTGGCATACAAAATAGTCATAGTCACTCTCTTATGACCTTAAAAAACTGGGAAGGGATCCAGACTTTTAAACAGAAAATTATAATCTCATGTCATTCATGCCATGATAGAGGTAATGCAGAGAACCACAGAAGATGGGATGGTGGGGAGCCTGGGTTGGTGGGTATCCTACAGTGCATCCCCTCATTGTAATTAGGGTCCGTGGTGGTCAGAGAAAACTTTCCATGAATATGGTAAGATCTGAAGAATGAGTGATAGTTAGCAACTGCAGAAGTTGGGGATTGAGGAATGTTCCAGACCAAGGGGAGCAGAGCGTGATGCATTATAATGGAAGTTGGATAGTTATTGTAAAAGAATTAACAAATGAGAGCAGGAATGAGAGGTGTGGAACATGGAGAATCCAGGCTTTGTTTTATTTTATTTTTATTTTTATTTTATTTTAAAGATTTTATTTTTTTTATTTGACAGAGGGAGAGATCACAAGTAGGCAGAGCGGGGGGTGGGGGGGGGTCGGTGGGGAGCAGGCTCCCTGCTGAGCAGAGAGCCCGATGCAGGGCTGGATCCCAGGACCTCGAGACCATGACCTGAGCCGAAGGCAGAGGCTTTAACCCACTGAGCCACCCAGCCGCCTCCCAGGCTTTGTTTTAATACTGAACTGAGTGATACTCAGTTCCAGCCAAGTGTTGTCAGGTTGGGATGCAGGCCCTGTATTGCCAGATGCCCTGGTTTTTAAAGGAAAACTTACTGTCTAGTGTAAGAGATTTGGATATTCTGAACTCAGGGCTCCCCTTCTGTAATGCAAACCATTAAGCCTATGGGTATCACTTACCTGTTTGCATCATACTGTGGGAGCTAGGCTTCAAAGAGTGCATACTCCTACTACTGCTAGTTCTTCGAGTAGTGTTGCCCCTTGCCCAGACTTAGGTATCTCAGGTCTTCTCCCAGCATCCATGAAACGGTGGCATGCTTATTTGTTAGCTCGCAACCAGGGCAAAATCCGAGATCCTTTACAGTTCTTTAACGCCACTAGCTACATTGTTTACATTTTAATTTTAATCAATTAAAATGAAAAAATGTTAATTCCTCAGTCACACTAGCCACATTTTAAGTGTTTAAAGATTTTTTTTTTTTTTTTTTTTTTTTTTTTTTAGTGTTTAATAGCCATATGTGGGTAGTGGCTACCGTTGTGGGAAGAACAGATAGAGAACATTTCCATCGGTGCAGAAAGTTCTATCAGGTGTTGCTTCAGATTTTTGCGTGTGTGTTCCTGGGTGAGTAGAGGCAAGAAGCTGTTGATTTTGACGGCATGAGAATGGTACTTATATTTATGTTATGTTCATAAGAGTTCCTTTACATAAAGGGAATATTTCAGTTTGGATGATCAATAAAGTATTTAGTTCAGGCGTCTTGGGAAAATTAAAGTGTCGCTTTGGAGACTGGACAGACTAAGGTCATGTGACAGTAGAAATTCTACGTTTATGTGGCACGTCTTAGTACCACATGAAGATTAGGATCTGTGCCCAAAGGAGCTTGAACTTCAGAACGCTGTCTTCAACTTCGTCTACTAGCCATGTTTAACATGGAAGGACAAGAGCTGCTCATTTGCAGGGAGGTTCTGGAGCACAGCCAGCCCCCCAGCACCCAGGCAGCGCCTGCTGCAACCCAGCTGTGTCGCCTGAGCTCACAGAGAGGGCAGAGGACAGGAACAAGATTTCTCAGTGGTTCAGGGAATTTAAGAGGAACAGCTTTGAGAAAAGAGGGAGCTAGACTCCAAAAGGGAAAAAAAAAAAGTAGTACTTAACAGTGCAAGTGCAACTTTAAATGACACAGTGGTGGCAGGGGGTGGGGGGTTGGGGGGCTGGGGGAAATGCCAGGAAACAATGAAAACAGCAGATGCTCTTCTCTATCAGATGGGGGAGGTTCATTTTGAGGAGGTCATGGACCACAAGTACTGGGAAGTGAAAGCACAACCTTATTTCTCTCATTCTTTCTGTCATTCTGTGGGCCCAGCCAACAGCAGCTGCAGGCCCCAAAGAACAGTGCTTTTTACCTGCCTGAGAATGCAGTTGACTGCTAGCCACGTAGGGACAACGTAAGCAAAACAAAGGATGGTGGTAGAAATCTTTTTTTTTTTTTTGAAGATTTATTTTTATTTATTTGACAGAGATCACAAGTAGGCAGAGAGAAAGGGGGAAGCAGACTCCCTGCTGAGCAGAGAGCCTGACGTGGGACTCTATCCCAGGACCCTGAGATCATGACCTGAGCCTAAGGCAGAGGCTTTAACCCACTGAGCCACTCAGGTACCTGTGGTGGTAGAAATCTTAAAAGAACCGCATTACGACCTGCTTTGTCCCTGGGTCAAAAAACCCTATGAAACATTTCCGATATTGGGAGTTTCACCTACCTATGCCAGAAGAAATGTGCTTTAAAATATCACATATTTCTAGTGTAATATGATTGTACTTACATGGAGGCTAATTCACATTTTTATAAAACCTTTAATTTAGAATGTTTCAAGAATTGAATGTATTATTTGCAAGTGCTTACATACATACCCCAAAATGTGCTATTAGAACTCTTTTGAAGAAAACTTTTATAAAGAGACATGTTAATTTTGAAGTAGCATGATGCTTGGTTGATTGTTGGCATGTAACTGGAAGTCTTCTGTACTATTTAAAGAATATTTGTGTAGGCTAGACATATACCTCTTGTTTATGCTACTAGTTACATCGACAAACCTTACTTTCACAGATAGTTTTCAAATTTTATAAAGTGAACTTTGGGAGAGCTGGGTCATTTGCTCTTAGGGTTTGTACCAATGTAGTCTCCTGCATAAACTTCCCACGTGGTGAGACTTTACTCAGTTTGGTGTTTCAGTGTTGCTTTGCACAATGTCTTTTTTTTTTTAATTGAGAATTTTGAAATTTTAATTCTGTAGGGATGGAATGGTTGGTTATCCTCCCTGCATTCTCCCTGCCCCTCCCCGCCTAAATCTGTTACTGTCAGTTTTTTAGCATGCTTTCATTTTCCCCTTTCTGTTTTGTTTGCCACACTTCTTACCCAAGCTTCAGGCTTGCATTTCCTTTGTGCCTCCGTTCTCTTCATCTAAGCAGCAGGAAATTGGAAATAATCATTGTTGTATTTCTAAGATGGGAATTCTCACCAGTTTCATGCTGCCCTTTCTCAGGCAGGGTGTGGTACATCGTCTTTGGAAAACTGGCTCCAGTAAAACTATGTAGTTGAAACTGCTGTTTCAACTGCCCTACTCAGAAACAAACAGAGGAGATTTGCTGTTTATAGCATGAGTCACTGATGGGTTCAAATGAATGGAGATGATACTAGGTTGCTTTTCATGCACGTCTGCCTTACATCTTATTTTGAAAGAAGGCTGAAATAACGAAAAATAAACTAATAAGCTCTTCCTTTCCCTCAGAGAATTTAGAATTATATGGATTCTAGCTTTAGGTGATTAAAACAACAGTTGAGGTTTACAAATTCAGCCTTGTCCTTTAACCCTGGGTTTCCTGTGGTATTCAAAAATTTTTAGTGTGTACAGTTTCCGAAGTCATACATGAGTGACTTTAATCAGGAGCAAAAGTGGGTTCTTTCTATTATATGCCATTTCCTCCATGGCCCTTGCCTCACTTAGCTATTACTGTATGCCTAATCGACCACAGTAAAATGTCTTTAAAACATTTTCCAGGGGACTAAGGACTTTTTGGGAGAATTTTTATAGAGGAAAATGCCAAGAAGAAGGAAAGTTTGAATAGTTTCTTTGCAGAGGCAAATGTTTCCAGAGAGACTGATGAGTCAAGGAGTCCTTTATAGGATATGTAGATGTAACCTTTCACCTAGTTACCGGCATTACCTAAGTCGTAACTATGCAGTTTTAGCAAATTGTCTGAACTGGTTCTTGGCTAGTTCCTTAATGAAACAGACTCTCCTGGTCCCATTCTTTTTTAGTCTGTAGACGGTGCTGTTTCAGAGTTTGCATTGCCCTAAGCTTCCCCTGGTTCCTTCTGTTTAAATGGCAGCTTATCATATTGTAGATTTCCACTAGTATCTTTGACTTCAGCTCTTCTTCAGTATTTGTGGAAAGTTTTTAATATGTGTCTCTGATACTGGCTTCTACCTCTTTGGTTCTTAGCAAGGTGCCTTCTTTCACTTACTCAACAAATATTTATTCAGTGCCAGCCATGTACCAAATATTGTTCTTGAGCCTAGAGATTCGATAGTGCACGAGATATTCGTGATCTGTGCTATCATGGAGCGAAGAGTCCAAGGTGAAGACGGTCATTGATTTTTAAAAACCCACAACAACTAATAATTATATAATTACAAATAGAGGTAGATGCTATGAATAGAGCAGCACAGTTTTGTGGGCTTGTGTAATAGGAACCCAGGGAAGTGACGCTTGACTGATACCTGAAGCATGAGGTGGAGAATTTGAGAGAGGGTGGGGTTAAGAGTCGTCCAGACAGCAGAGGGAAGTTTGTGCAGACATCCTGTGACAGGAGGGAACAGAGTGAAATCGAGCAATGGAGGAAAATCAAGCGGCCAGTGGAACAAGATGAGACTGCACACCTAGGCTGAAGCCAGTCCATATAGGGTCTTACTGGCCACATTAAGAATTTGGTCTCTGGGGCGCCTGGGTGGCCCAGTGGGTTAAGCCTCTGCCTTCAGCTCAGGTCATGATCTCAGGGTCCTGGGATCCAGCCCCGCATCGGACTCTCTGCTTGGTGGGGAGCCTGCTTCCCCTCTCTCTCTCTGCCTGCCTCTCTGCCTACTTGTGATCTCTGTGAAATAAATAAATAAAATCTTAAAAAAAAATAATAATGAAGCCATGTAAGGGAATGGAGAGGGATTGTCTTCTTATACAGAGTGATCAAGAAAGAACTTCCTGAAGAGGTAACATTTGAACGAAGACCCAAATGAAGTAAGAGAGCTAACTGTGCAAAAATCCTCTACCAAGTGGAGGGAACAACAAGAATAAGGTCTCAAGGCTGGACCAAGAACCCTCGCACCCTAACAGAATACCAAGAAGACCAATTTGTCTAGAAATATGGAAGGGAGGGAAGAAAGGCAGCTGTCAAGGATGTTGTGCTAAAAACCGAAACTGGAAACATCTGGATAGATTCATTATCTTCTCTTTAGTCATGACCATTTTTTTCAGAGTCGTACACTGTACCAATCACAATCCCAGATTGCTTTGCCGCTAAACTGTTGTTGAGAATGCTGGTGGGACTGCTGCCTTTATCATATCACACCCTGGCTAAAAGCCAGACAGTAGTAACTGCTTATCCATCATGTCCATGATAACCCTTTGATTGGCTCCATGTAAGGGCCCTTTCTCGCTTTAACTGTGTTTTCCATTACAACGCACTCTAGACTTCTCCAATTAGCCGGCTGAGCGGCTTTCTCCTGTGTTGGTAGGCTGTACAGGTAATTTATGTTTTTTCTCCTCGCTGTTACATCTCTACACTGTGGCCCTTCTTTCCTTTTGTTAGTCTGTTTCCATCTCTTCCTTCAAGGCCAGGTTCACAAGTCAGCAGTTACCTTTTCTGCCATTTTTTTTCTGATTTACTCCATCTTTCCTGGATCATTGAGCCCCTCAGCCTACCTACCCCTGAGCCTACCCCTCAGTCTGTATGATCCTGTTTTTTCCTTTCTTCCTTGAGTCTTTGGAAGAGGCACAACTTTAATGTGCTACTGTTATTCCAAGTTAAAATATTTATGATTTGTTCTTTCATCCTAGAAAAGATCGAGCACCAATGCTAGCTCTGCCATGTGCATACATGACTTTGACCAAAACATTCAACCCCGTGTGGTTCAGGTTCCTTGTCCGTTAAGATGACGATCATAAGCCTCCCTAAATCATTCACAGTGTGGTTGTGAGGAGTAAATGAAGGAAGACACAGGAAACGTGTTTTAAATAAATGTCATTATTTTAAATATTTTAGATGGGTTGTACTTCATTTCATCATCTCAATTGCAGGTTTTTCACACCAGTTCCCACTGTAGAATCTCCTGGGCTACAAGAGTTGTGTGAGGCTACTAAGCTTGGGACAACTCAAGTCAGTCTATGGCCTGTGTAATAGTTTCCTGGGACTGTTGTAATAAAATACCATAAACTGGGTGGCTTAGAACGACAGAAATACATTGTCTCATGGTTCTGGAGGTTCTGAGATCAGTGTATGGGGAGCGTTGTTTCCCTCTGAGGGCTGTGAGGGAGGAACTGTCCCATTACTCTGTTTTAAAATCTGGTAGCCGCTGGTGTTCCTTTGCTTATGGACAGAATTCCCTTTGTGACTTTACGTCACCATTCCTCTTTGTCACTGCGTCCAAGTTTCCCCTTTTTGTAAGGACACAATCATTGGGTTATAGCTCACCCTAATGTCCTAATCTTAACCTGATTACTTGCAAAGATCCTATTTCCAAATAAAATGACATCCACAGGTACTAGAAGTTAAGAGTTGAACCATCTTTTGGGGGGATGAAGTTCAGTTCATATCAGCATGATTCAATACCCATTAAGAAATGGCAATCACAAACATGAATTTCTAGAATGACTCATAGAGGACATGGGTTAGGTCTGTAAGAGCGGATCTTCTGTAGGACAGAGAGCAAAATCAGTGAAGTACCTGGTGAAAGTTACATGTGAAATTCTGGTTGTATGTATATACTTAACTTTAGAATTCTTGCAAGTCCTGTTAATTTCCAATTAGTATAAATTAGGACAGAAAGGGCCAGATAAAAGAAGGAACAAAAGAACCCAGTCACTTTTCTTTTTAATAGTACATTCTTTTTCTTTCAATAGTACATTCAGATATTATACTGATGTGAATGGAAAAAATATAATTCTTATACTTACTCATTTAATCTTTATGTGGACTCTTTTTGTATGTGAAAAGTTTTATTGTTTTAGGATTTTTTTTTCCTTTTGTTTTTTGTTTTTTGGACCCAGTATGCTTCCTTTGACTTTTTGGAAGACTACATATGGTCCTATGACACAGACTAACCACTCTGTGCTTAATGCCCAGAAGGGTCTGTGGTTTTTATCTTATTAGATAGGTGTATCTTATTAGATAGTTTGATTAAAAACTCACTCTTCTCTTATACTTAAAAATCTCATATATTTGTTTTTCTCACCAGTTTCTCTTTTTGTTTGCTTTTATTTATTTTTTTGACAGTACAGAGAAGAGTTTGATACATTTCTACCTGTTGATGTTGGAGAATACCTAAGTGTTACTCTTGCAGAATTTTTTCAAATTTGGCATTAGTGTGCTCCATTTTATGTGTTAACCTTCATTTGGCCTTTTCTGGTGTTCAGGTTTGTTTTAGGGATGTGGAGGGATGGTACATGAAACTGGTATGGTGGTATTTTCCTGTGTACCTGGCTGACCAGTTTAAAAGTCTAACCATTTTTAATTTTCTAATAGTATAACATGTAGATCACATCCATGAAGACTATTAGAGGAAGCCATTCAGACTTAGTGAAAAGAAGTTGAATACTTGACCTTTACCTACAAAAGTGGCTGTTTTTCAGTCAACCAGAAGAGCTTTCTTAGCAAAGCTTTTGCATTCCAAATAATTACGTGATAGAGAAAGGTTTTAATTGTTGCACTTTAATCAATTTGTTTCACTATTATTGCTGCATTGAGATTTTCACTAAAGGAAAAGCAACCATTGGTTATTTCTGATTATAGTTTTTTGTAAAAATTTTTTAAAGAAAAAGACAATGAATTTCAGATTTCACTGGTATTGTAGAAATAAATTTCCTCCTGGCATCCAATCAAGTAGATGTTACCAGGAGATAAAACTGTTCGATCTTAATCTTCAAAATCTAATAGAACATCTTCTTTCTGAAGCTAGAAAGGATTGAAAAATCATATGAGAAGGATAAAATAATTGCAGGAGATCAAATTTACTACTACTTTAATCTTCATCATCTGGAAATTTTGATTTTTTCCTTGTTCATAAGTTAAGTTTTTGGCCTATATTTTCCTTCCTAAACTTAAATACCGGAAGGTCAAACCAGTGACCAAAGCGATAACATCAACCGAAAATGTGTTGAAGAGAGAACATGTTGGATAGAAAATTTCATGGGTTGGGGAGTGGGGCAGGTTGGGCAGGACATTTTAAAAAAAGTGATTTGTTCCTGGAGTTAGGAAAGATCTTCTTTCTGGTCATTTTATTTTATTTTTAAAAAATTTTTTGCCGGGGGCGCCTGAGTGGCTCAGTTACTTAAGCATCTGCCTTCAGCTCAGGTTATGATCCCGGGATCCCTGGGTTGAGCTCCCCATCGGGGTCCCTGCTCAGCGGAGAGCCTGCTTCTGCCTCTGCCCCTCACACAGCTTGTGCTGTCTTACTCTCTCTCTCAAATAAACAAAATCTTAAAAAAAAGCTTTTTTGCTACTTTTGTTTTTGCAGTTTCCCATTGTCATTCCAATTTAAAAATGTTTATATGTATATCTTTCTCCTTAAAGGATGAGCTTAAAAAAAAGAAGTATGAGCTTTAAGCCATACCTGCGACCATCTGACATTTCATGTAATCTCAGTATCCAGTAGACATATTTGACCCAAAGAGTACTTAGTCAGTAGCTTATAGGGCCATCATTCCAGAGCAACCTCAACTTCACTGATATCCTTGTCTCATTTAATAAATTCTTTACTTTTGAAAACGGTTTTTTGTTTGTTTTGAGGTGGTTAAGCGGATGGACTTGAGAGTCACAATGCCTTATGTTCAGACCCCAGGTCTGACATTCCCCAGACGTGTGACTTCAGACAAATAACTTCTCTTATCTATGCCTCAGTTTCCTCATTTCTGAAACGAAATAATAATAATAATAATAATAATAATAATAACAGTGAGTCACAAGTAGACCTTGTGATTTTGATTGTGTGCCACACACTGTTCTAAACATGTCACAGATTTTTAACACATTTAATTCTCATAGGAACCTTATGAGATGGGATCATTATTATCTCCAGTGACAAATAAGGAAAATGAAGGACACAGAGGTAAACATGATTTGCCCAAGGTCACATAGATATTAAGTGGTAGGGCCAGTATTTGAGTCCAGGGATCCTGGTTTTGGTGGCCTGCGTCCCTGTGGACCCAACGGGATGCTCCTGCACTCACTTAGCGTGGAGTCCAGCAAGCTGCGAGCTCTGATCTCCTCTCCCCGCTCCTGCTCTTGCCTCCATGCTGCCCACTCAGATTTGTACCTGACCACATTTCAGTAATAATCATTCTCCCAAACACACGATAGACTCAGAAAAATGGCTTCAGTGGTGGGTCTCTCCGTTATTTTTATTTTTTCCTTTTTGGGTTATTTTCAAGGCATTCTTTCTCAAAACGGTTTGTATTTGTTTTTAAACCTAAAGTTTTAGCATGTCCCTATAATAAAAGCTTTTTTTTTTTTTTTTTTTTTTTTTTTTTTTTTAAATGGTGGAACCATTGAAAGATTGAGGGCTATGCAGGGAAAGAAAAAGAAAAAAAGCCACAGGGTTTTGTTTAAGCCTTGGGAGTTATAAACTCGATAGCCGTTTTAGATTCTCTTCAAAGAAGTTAGGCCCTGTAGCCATTTAAAACGTTTGTATTTCAGTATAATGTATACTTGATTCAGGGGGGATGAGGGTAAGATCTGAGGGTAGTTGGGAGCTAAATCTCGTAATGACCTCCCCCCCCCATTTCTAAAAACTATTCTGTTATAATCATTTAGGATGCTTTTGTTTTCTTAAGTAATCTCTACCTTCAATGTGGAGATCAGACTTAGGACTCTGAGATCAAGGGTCACATGCTCTCCTGACTGACCCAGCCAGGTACCCCCAAGGATGCCTATAAATGAAAATAAAACCCATTTACCAGTTGGGAATAAAATCGAAGATCTTTGTTAATAGTGCTATATTCTAAGCAGGGGAAACATAGAAAATGGTAAGAAAGTGGTTTTTGTTTTTTAGGGGCACCTGGGTGGCGCAGTGGGTTAAGCCTCTGCCTTCGGCTCAGGTCATGATCTCAGGGTCCTGGGATGGAGCCCTGCATCAGGCTCTCTGCTCAGTGGGGACCCTGCTTCCCCCTCTCTCTCTGCCTGCCTCTCTGCCTACTTGTGATCTCTCTCTCTGTCAAATAAATAAAAATAAAATCTTAAAAAAAAAGAGTAGTTTTATTTTTCAAAGTATAACCCTTTCTGGAGTTTAAGCTCATCAATTTAGCAATGTTAACCAAAGTTTTTTTTTAATCTGTATGAAAAACTTGGTAGTGACGATGATTTTGGCTCCTTCCCACAAGCACTGTGTGTACTTAGGCCTAGTGGCTTAGTCTGGAGTTTTCAACTACAGGAATACAGAGGAAGGAAAGACTGGGGGAGGGACCCTGGAGAGTCCCGACAAGAAGAGGAAATTGATGTTTACACTGCTGTTGGCTAGAATCTTGAAGCCTTTCAAAAATAAAGTTGCACTGTATGTCCCAGATTTTGTAGAATGCAGACTAAAGCCAACTGGAAAATAGCATTCAGGGAGGGTTTATGACCCAAGGGGCTCGGAAGCCCTGTCAGAGGCCTTCCTCACTGGAAGGTCTGTGGCTGGATTTCAAAGAAGAAATGTTTATGCGTTCTCACTCTGGTAAACTATGGACATAATTATCATAATAATTGCTCCCATGTACTGGGGGTAGTTTTTGTATAAAGGAGAAGAAAACCAGCTTCCTGGCATTCAACAATTTGATCAGGTCTTGGCTCAGCCTTTTACCAGCTACGTGACCTTGGACAAAACAGACCTGTCAGGGTCTCCCTCGGCTTTATCGTCTTTAAAACAGAGATGTGCTGGTACCTATTACGTAGAGTGTAGTGGCTGTAATTATTCTTTGAGGTGATGCATATAAAATGTTATGTGCCTATAAAATGCATACAAAATGCCTGGCACGTGGTTAACTGCTTAGTAAATATTACCTATTATGATTATTATTATTATTATTTGTATAAGTTACCTAGTGTACCTCTCATGCTTTCTTTCTATAACCTTGCCATTCAAACCATTATCCCTACTTAAAGGACAAGAAAACAGACGAGAAGCTCACAAAGGTGAAATGTTTTGTTTTGAATGTGAAGTCACATGAAAACGGTCTTTCTTTTGCCGTCCTTTTCATCCTGATGGTTCTGCTCTGCTGTTGCCCATCAATATGTGAGACAGAGCAGAAGGGGATTGCGATTGTTGTTTTCTCAAAATTGTGTGCTAGGTTGACTGTGGAATTTACAAGATACAGCACAAACTTGTGACATATAAAGGCCTCTTTCAAAGGAAAACATCCTTACTTCCTGTTTGACTTCATTATGTTTGTCATAATAAATATATCCCAGCATGGAATAAATGTCTTAGCTTGCAGCATTTATACAGTTATAAAATAAAGCTAATTTATAAATTAAGTGCCAACAAACTCCAAATCCAATAAAATTCAAGTGATGACCTTAATTTATGTGACAGATGTGTTTTTCTGCTGAAAGTAAACTGTCAGTTTTGGGTTTATCCATACTCAAGATGGATTTTCTGTTTAACTAGGTCTACCTTTTGATTTCGTACTATTAATGTATCATAAACCTTTGAATATCTGCAGTTTCATGTGTGCCAGCTCAAAAAATGATGTCTTTTTAAATGAATGTTTTATAATTTGGTAGCAATGTCAAGGTGTTGTTTGACAGTTAGGATTAATAGGATTCAGGAATACCAGTTTTCATGGGTGTTACTTGACAAACCTGAAAAGCTGTTTTCTTCCCTTCAGAGTCAGTATTTAAGTGTAGCCTTCACCCTAGTCCTGGCCCTGAGGTCAGGCCTGGAGTCAGACTTCCTGGGTTCACATTGCTTCAACGGTGTTTTTTTTTTACATAGAAGTTGAGGTGGATTTTACATTTCTTTGTGATAAACTGAAATTGCCAGGTTAGCTACTATGAAGATTTATGTATTTTGCTTTGTATTGTACTTGATCGCCATTTACAGTGACAGCGTAGAAGAGAGCCCTCAGTGCACCGTATCAGGAGTCAACAGACGCTTTCTGTGAAGGGCCGAATGAGGTCATGTCTTAGGCTCTGCAGACCACGTGCAGTCTCTGTTGCAACTGCTTAGCCCTGCTGTTATTTGTGGACATTGACATGAAACTGCATATAATTTTCACGTCACAGAATTTTTACACGTTACAGAATGTTTTTCCCCAACCATCCAAAAACGCAAAAAACCACTCATTGTTAGCGCACAGACCATTCAAAAACAGGCGACAGGACATCTGACTTGAGAGCCTACTTTGTGCAGGCCTGCGCTAGATGGCATTTGGTAGAGTAAAAAGCTATCTCTCTCTATTTTTCTTTTTCCTTTTATTTATGGAGGCTGTAGAGTGTGGTGTTTAACACAGCAGTGCAGAACTGAGACTGCTTGTTCTTGGAATATGACCTCCTTGTTGACTCAGTTTCCTCATCTGAAGAACAGGGGAATTTTTTTCTTTGTCCCTAGTTGCAGGAGATAAAATAGGAAACGAGGCATGTAACATGTAACAGAGTATATAGTCTGTAGCTTTTATCTCTTGTTATTTCTTTAATTGCTGTTGAGATCAGTTTTTCATGTGCTTATTGGCCAGTTTAGTGTTTTGTTTGTTCTTTTATGACTTCTGCAGTTGTATTTATTACTTCTTATATTTTGATACAATAATTTATATATTAAGGTCATCAACCCACTGTCAGTGAATTAATTTGTTTGTTTGCCTTCTGATTTTATAGTGGTGTTTTTTTTTTTTTTTAAGATTTTATTTATTTATTTGACAGAGAGAGACAGTAACCAAGGGAATACAAGAAGGGGAGAAGGAGAGGGAGAAGCAGGCTTCCTGCCTAGCAGGGGACCCCATGTGGGGCCTAACCCTGGACCTTGGGATCATGACCTGAGCCGAAGGCAGACACTCAACAACTGAACCACCTAGGTGCCCCACTATAGTGGTGGGTTTTTTAAAAAAAACAACGTGATCTTCAGTTTTATGTATTTCAATGTTTGAAGAAATTATTTCAATTATTTCAGTTACTGAAGATAAATTCAATAAGTTTATCTTCTCCATTTTTATTTTTTTTTTAAATTTTTATTTATTCGACACAGAGAGAGATCACAAGTACGCAGAGAAGCAGGCAGAGAGAAAGAGAGGAGGAAGCAGGCTCCCCACTGAGCAGAGAGCCCGATGTGGGGCTCGATCCTAGGACTCTGGGATCATGACCTGAGCCGAAGGCAGAGGCTTTACCCCACTGAGCCACCCAAGCGCCCCTCCATTTTTATTTTTATAAAAATAGTCTCACACTAAGGTCAGGTAATATTTACTTATATTTTTATTCTGGTTGTTTTGTAATTTCCCATCTTAACTATTTAATTCTGGAATTAAATTTTATGTATGTCATGATATAAACATCTAAATGAATTTTATATATAGATTTTTACAAATTAGTTCCACATCATTAATTGAGTAGTTCTTTCCTTCCTACTTATCTCAAGTGCCATTTTTATAAAAGATTTTATTTATTTATTTGATAGAGATCACAAGTAGGCAGAGAGGCAGGCAGAGAGGGAGGAGGAAGCAGGGTCCCCACTGAGCAGAGAGCCCGATGTGGGGCTCCATCCCAGGACCCTGAGATCATGACTGGAGCCAAAGGCAGAGGCATAATCCACTGAGCCACCCTGGTGCCCCTCAAGTGCCATTTTTATCAGACTCTAGGTAATTTAGTTGAATGGAATTGGGGCTCAGAAACATTTTTTAGGAGCACCTGGCTGGCTCAGTTGGTAGAGCGTGTAACTCTTGATCTTGGGGTTGTGACTTTGAGCTCCCTGTTGGAAGCAGAGTTTACTTAAAAATAAAGTCTTTAAAAAGATTTGTTTTTAAATAAGGCTATCAATATGGCACTGTTCTCTGGTCTCCAGTATTAGTAATTTGGTGCAGTACAAAGCGTTTTATATTACTGTAAGATTTTTTATCTACCTTTTAATTGTGGTAAAAAACACAGCACAAAGCTTATCACCTTAACTATTTTTAAGTGTATAGTTCAGTAGTGTTAGGTATATTCATATGTTGTGTAACAGATCTCCAGAACTTTTTCATCTTACAAAACAGAAACTCTGTACCCATTAGACAACAACTTTTCACTTCTTCCTCTCCTTGCTCTGGTGACCACCATTCTACTTTATGTTTCTATGAATTTGATACTTTAACTAACTCATATAAATGGAATCACACTGTATATGTCTTTTTGTGATTGACTTGTTTAACTTAGCATAATGTCCTGTCTTTAGAATGCCTTAAAAACATTTTTTCCTTTTTTTTCTTTGGAATCTTGCTAATTCTGGATGATACTGAAATGTTTTAAAATCTAGTCTCTGATCTGATGGGATTATGGATGTCCTTTATGTCTTGTAGCTTTTAGATTTATCTTAAAAAGCATGCATACATTTTGTAGGAAAAAATTGCTGCAAGAATTCTGTTGGACATTGAGGCTCTTTCTGCTGATCTCTTGTGGTAGGACCCCTCTTCTGGCTCATTGATAGAGAGTTGCTTACCAGGTCTTTTTTCTGTACCAAACAGATTACCAAATCTGGTCATTCCCTGTTATCAAAATTTGGTTTGGTCTAATATACCACTTTTATTAAATACTTGTTACAAATTATTACTATGATTCGACATATAGTTATTCCAACTTTTGAAAAAAAAATTGTGACCCGCCAGAGCAGGTAGCAGATTGAAATTAGTAAGAAAAAGCAAAGCAATAATTAGGACAAAACACTTTTTTTTTTTTTTAATATTTTACTTATTTATTTAACTGACAGAGAAAGAGACAGCAAGAGAGGGAACACAAGCAGGGAGAGTGGGAGAGGGAGAAGCAGACTCCCCGCTGAGCAGGGAACCTGATGTAGGGCTCCCTCCCAGGACACTGGGATCATGACCTGAGCCAAAGGCAGACATCTAATGACTGAGCCACCCAGGCGCTGAAGGACAAAACACTTTTTAAGACAAGCAAAACATTTAAAAACACATAGTTTTAAACCTATCTTCTTATGTGCCCAGTTTGCATTATATGAAAAAAAAATCAGTGAATATATTAACTCATAGCTTTTAAAAATAGGTGACATTTAAAAAAAAATTAAAACATACAAATTCATTGTATAACATTAAGAAAGTGAACATTGTATAACACTAAGAAACTGAAACTAAAAGGGAAAAAAAATCAGCCAGAGTCAACTACTGTTAACTTATGAGTAGATAGTCTTACAAATATGTGTTGGTAAATACAGAATAGAATTATACTCTGCTTACTGTTTTGTAATCTCTTTTCTGTTTATCATTCTTTGTATTCTGATCTAACTTGTGGATCAGTCTTTTGTGCCTGTTTCTTCCTTTCAAGTGATGCAGTAAAAATGACCTAAATTTTCTTCTTTTTTCTTTTCCAGTTAATTTATTTTACTCTCTCCCATCCCCCAGCTTTAGGGTTTTTGGTTTGGTTTGGTATGGTTAAAATAATTTAAATTTTTGTCCAGATGTACATTGTAATTTGATCTCTGTCTATACTACACAGTGATCATCACTAAAAGTCTAGTTACCATCCCTTCTTTCCAGGTATCAATTTCACCTGCCTCTTACACCACTTCCCCTCTTATATGCCTTTGTTTTCTGCATCTGTGGCTTTGTTTATGTTTTCTTATGGTTGTTTATTTGTTTTGTTTTTAGAGATTCAACATATTAATGATATTACATGATATTTGTCCTTGATTTATTTCACTTTGCATGATACCTTCAAGGTCCATCCATGTTGTTGCAAATGGCGAAATTTCCCTCTTTTTTTTTTTTAAGACTGAGTGGTATTCCATTGTGGGTACATACTACATCTTCTTTATCCATTTATCCATCTGTGGGCTTTTAGGTTGTTTTCATTTCTTGGTTATCGTAAATAATGCTGCAGTAAACATAGGGGTATGTACACCTTTTTGAATCAGCATATTTGTCTTTTTGGATAAATATCCAGAAGTGGAATGTTAGCTGGATTTTATGGTAGTTCTGTCATTAATTTTTTTGAGGAATCACCATACTGGTTTCCACAGTGGCTGCACAAATTTAGATTCCCATTAACTCTGTGGGTCCTACACATTTTTTATTAGAATTATCCCTACTTATTTAGGGTTTTCTTTTGCTTTGTGAATGCGTGTGGCTTCCTTTTTACTCCCTCGTATTTTATTTGTTTTTGTGGGTATACAGAAAAGTATTTGTCAGGGAGAGGCAAGGAATGTTTAAACGGTAGGGCGGTGTTCTTTACAAAGTTTCCAGAAATTTATCTTAGTTGAAATGAATCTTTTTCAAAATCACCGTATAGCAATAAAAAACAGTAATATGAAAATGGAAAAAGTGAGGCAACATATGAATTGACTTGAAATGTAGAGAGAAAGGAGATTTTTCTGTGAATTGAAGACTGTTCAAGTTACTTTCTCATTGAAACCTGCCTTGACTTCGCTGTCTAAATTTGCAGATCTTCACCTATAATTCTTGATCCTTTGCCCTGCTCTTTCTTCCCCCATAGAACTTGTTATTGTCTAACACTTTATATTATTTACTTAAATGTTTTCCCCTTGTTGTCTGTCCCCACCAGAGCTGAAGCTTCATTGGGTTGGGATTTTTAGAACAGTGCCTGGAACATGGCAAATGTTCCATAAATTTTAGTTGAATGAATACAGTTTTAGTTGGAGTAAAATCAAGTATTTAAGTAAGGGTTTCTGAAAATAGTGGCCTCGTTGTCTGAGTAAGGGTGAGAAATCTGTTCTGCTAGAGAGTTTAAAAATTAGCCAAATGAGGCTTTTTTCATTGTGGAAGGAATCTGTAGGTAAAACGTGCATTAAGAAAGCAGCCTTTCAGCTAAGTGGTCAGTGATTTATACTTATATATATATAAGTATATATACTTATATTTATTTGAGTATGTGAGGAACAGGGGATGTTGCTGTTCATGCCCAGGGCCCTGTTGACTATGTGGAGGCCAGATTTCTTGCAGAAACTGCAAACTGGCTTAGCTCCTCTTTTATTTCCCCTTGAAGTTTATTTCCCCATTGAAGTTAACTTCTTCCATTTTTAAAGATGAAAATAAAAATGAGAGAGATAAGTTATTTTGCTAGATTAGAGATTAATATGGGATAGTTCTGTTTATTTTTGTGTGGTGCTACAAATGAAAGGTCATCTGCCAAATTTCTCTCTGCCCTTGAGAGACCTGCAGTTCTTTCTTCTGTAGGATTAACTGTGTTAATTTTGACTTAACACTTCAACAGGATTGTGCACCATGCCATCTTGGGGTAAGCAAACTGGATATCTGCTGTGTGTGTGTGTGCGTGTGTGTGTGAAATCACGCACGGTAATATAAAATGGCAATGCAAGAGGCGCCTGGGTGGCTCAGTGAGATAAAGCCTCTGCCTTTGGCTTGGGTCATGATCCCAGGGTCCTGGGATCAAGCCCCACATTGGGCTCTCTGCTCAGCAGGGGGCCTGCCTGCTACCCCCCCCACCCCCCGCCTGCCTCTCTGCCTACTTGTGATCTCTGTCTGTCAAATAAGGAAATAAAATCTTTTAAAAGATGGCAATACAAATAAAGTGGTTTACAATAAAGTAACATTTTAGTATATACATGCTCAGTGACAATTAAGCAAGAAGATGTCACCAAGCATTCAGAAGCACTTCTTGGACTCCCCACTAGATAGAAAAAGTTCAAGGGAGAAAGCGTGCATCACAGAAAATGGGAAAGGAGACTTGGGAGGATTGCCTTTCAGCTCCCCACATGTGTTTATGATTGTTTGTTTTTTAAAATTCGATTTGTCTTCCCTTTTAACATTTGCATATCACTCTTCTGCAGTCTCCTTGATTTTGCCCTAGACTTGTGTTTATATGTTTATGTGTGTTCTGTCTCCTCTTTTGGGTGGAACATTGTCAGTGGCAGACAGTTTGTCTTCTACTTTCTAATTCCCTAGAGCATTCTGCACAGTGTTTTAAACAAGAAGCACTCAATTAATGTTTGCCTCACAAGTAAACAAGAGGGACAATTAAGGTTTCAGGAAGGAGATTGTGATATTACCAAAAATTATATTAAGGAGTCACAGTAATCAAAATAGGCATTTGGTCTCTCTGGCATTTAGAGTGAGATGAAAACTGGACTCCACTTGAATGGATAAAATGAGTTTGGGGACTGCTCAAGTAGATTACTGTTACTGTTTCCTTCCAAAGCCTGGTCTGTGGCATTTTGTTCCAGAGGAAATTCTAGACCTGTGGTGATTTAATCTTGCCAAATGATAAACCCCCGAAGTGAGTCATTCTCATTTTCATTCACTTTGTTTTTACATGGACGATCGCACAACCTTCATTCCTTCCAAATGAAGGAAGCTTTGCTTTCTGATGGGTCGGCACTGACAGTTTTCACAGTTTGTCCTTGTCCTGGTTCCCATGGTAATATTTTATATGTGGATGCTGTAGAGGTCGGTCAAATTTATATTGTATATTTGGAAGGAGTAGTTTGTGTGAATATGAATCAGGCAGTCCCAGCTACTCAGAGATCTTTTGATAGCATGGATCTAATATCAGAATGACATGTTGTACACTTGCCATGAAAAGAACCTGGGCTCCTTTCTGGGCCTCCAACTTGACTTCCAGACCAGGGAGGGAGACAAACCGTAAGAGACTCTTCATCTTAGGAAACAAACTCAGGGTTGCTGGGGGTTGGGGTGGGGAGGGAGAGGGTGGCTGGGTTATGGACATTGGGGAGGGTACGTGCTATGGTGAGTGCTGTGAATTGTGTAAGACTGATGATTCAAGACCTGTACCCCTGAAACAAATAATACATTATATCTTAATAAAAAAAAAATAAGAAAATGAAGGAGTTGAATGAGGTCATCTGTAAAGCAGAGATCCTGAACCCTGTAATATCTAATGCCTCTTTTTTTATAACATACGCTCTATCGTACCCTCTTTAGTACCATGAAATGAAATTCATATATAATATAACCTGCCTGCATGCATAATTAAAAACTATATAGTATATGTATGTATATGTATATAATCCCTAACTACTGTAAAACAATGCAAATAAAGTAATTTATAATGAAATAATATATTTTTAATATGTAAATTCTTAGTTTCAGTTACACAGGAAGAAGTATGAAGTATTCAGAAGCTTGTGCCTATATATAGAATAACAGGGTATGTGGTAGCTATACACAAAGATTGTTTTTGTTGTATTGGCCTCTCAGATACTATGAATGATGTTGTTGGTGATGTTTTTTTCCAGAATGATGAGCAACTCTTGGCAGAGTTCCAAATCAAACAAAACATTGTCTTCTCTTGGTTTATGTAGTTTCATTTCTATGTAGTTTTTAAGCCATACAAAAAATTTTGTGTGATTGTGTGTAAAATGGATTCAGATTCTAGGCTCAGATAACCATCAACAAATTTATCACCATTATGGTTCATGAGACATTTGAAAGCTGAGGAGGATATGGTACAGTACTTCATTAAGAAGGAATGTCTTGGGGTGCCTGGGTGGCTCAGTGGGTTAAAGCCTCTGCCTTGGGCTCAGGTCATGATCCCAGGATCCTGGGATGGAGCCCCACATTGGGCTCTCTGCTCCGCAGGGAGCCTGCTTCCTCCTCTCTCTCTGCCTGCCTCTCTGCCTACTTGTGATCTTTGTCTGTCAAATAAATAAGTAAAATCTTTGAAAAAAAAAAAAAAGAAGAAGAAGAAGAAGGAATATCTTGGACATTCCGTAATGTATTTCTGGAGACCCCCTCCCACCCCCCCCCCCACCCCAGTGCTAGTAAACTCTCTTCTCACCCTAACCCGATGACCAGGTATCTGCATCGCCCTCTAGGGGGCACACGGAAAACTATTGCTCAAGGACAGGGTTTCTTAACCTCCACACTTTAACATTTGGGTCAGGTGATTCTTTGTTGTGTGGGGCTGTCTTTGTATCCGAGGGTATTTAGCAACATCCTTGGCTTCCAGCCACTTGATGCCAGTGCACTCCCATAGTCGTGATAACCAAAAATGACTTCTGACGTTGCCAGATGTCTCGTGAGCAGTAAAACTCCTCCACATTGAGAAGCACTACTCTAAAATCTGCCATTAGAATAACATAATATTCATTAATACGGATAAAAAACATTGCATACCACACCAATAGGTATTATTAATTTTTCTGTCAGGTTCAGGTAGTAAGGGAGGCTTTTACCAATTTCTCATTCTTGTTTTTCGGGTCACTTAACAGTGGGATTATTTTGTTATTGGGCTTTGGAAGGGTGGGAAGAATGAACAGTATCGAATGATAAATTTCACAGTATGAGAGAATGAGAATTTCAA
This sequence comes from Meles meles, assembly GCF_922984935.1. Lineage (NCBI taxonomy): Eukaryota > Metazoa > Chordata > Mammalia > Carnivora > Mustelidae > Meles > Meles meles. Next base: position 57,872,495 of record NC_060068.1, on the reverse strand, counting down.
GAAAAGCTATCTGAAAAAGGCCTTTGATAAGTAGGAGTTCATGGAATTCCTTTCTGACAAGTTTGACATTGATGTTAAAGGTTACAAAACTAGAACTTTAGTTCTGCAAGAAATATTAGAAATTGTATGGGTACCTACTCATTTTACAGACGAGAAAAGGACTAAAAGCTAAAGTGCAGTCTCAGTTTAAGTTGAACCAGGACTTTAATAAATCTCTTGGGTGTCTCCCCGCTGCTCTTTGTACATTACAATGTCTCTCAACCAGGCGATATTTGTAAAACAGTTTCAGCTTTTTGCAAGGTCTGACTCGTCAAAAATAAAAGACAAAACAATACTTTAAAACCTCGATATATCCATCATGCATGCCAGGAAAAATAAGTGAGAAGGTTAGCTATTATATACAAGGGACATGTTTTCCTAGACTGAACAGAAATATTTTTAATACTGATGTTAATAACACTTCTGTGATGATTTTGTGGACAAGGGCTTCTTCCAAGAACTACCTTTTGATGCTTACAGCAGCCCTATGAAATAGATAGTGGTATTATCTATGCCCAAGAAGCCTGCACAAGGTCAGAGGGTTCATAAGAGGCAGAGCTGGGATCTGAAGCCAGGGAGTCTGCTGCCCGCGTCCGTGCTCTTGTCACTACCCACTCCAGTCGGCTTGCTGCAAGCCTTAAACATTGAACCGGTGAAGGATAGATGACTGTTACATCCTGCTTGTGAAATTGGTATTCTTAGGAGTTAAACGTTTGGAAAATTTCAACCCTGAACACTTTCAGGACACATTATAGTTTCTTCAAAGATTAAATCATTCTTCACACTTCAACATTTACACCAAAGTTGAACTTACTCTTTATAGGATATAAGAGCTTCTTTCATCTTGTCTGTATCTGAAGCACAGTAAAACAGAATTCGGGCATGAACTTCATAGCAGGAAGGAACCAGGATCTGAAATGAAAGGATTATATAAAGTCATCTTCCTTGTTTGTTTCACCCTTTGTTATTCCCCCAGAGGAAGGAGAGAGGATTTTGAAAACCTTTATTGCAAAATGAGTTTGAAGTAGACACAAATAATATATTTGATTGACAGCTATAAAAAAGAAAGAAAAATTTACCCCTTACTTCGGTAAGACACTTGAAGGAAAAGCATCTATATTTATTGAGAAGTGAATGCAAACCTTTCAAACATGGTATTTAAAAATCAAAATAGCATCAGCAGTGTTTAGAAATATTTCCAAAGTCTGTATTAGGTTCGTAAGCGCCAGATAGTAGAAAAGGCAGAATCAATTAAGTTCTCTATTCCCAGTGCTCTCTTGCTTCTCAGTTTTATATATGATCGGTGATATTGGTATTGGCAACATGTTGGCTTCTTTTTTCCACTTATCTTTTTTGTTTTTAAAGAAATTGTGCTTTTGTGAAAAAGTATTTCTTAAAATTTTCATTCTTTCTGTTAAACTCCTCATATTGTTGGTGTGTCTAAATCTCTAAGGGGCTTTCATTTCCAGGTTTTTGTTTCCTTGTTGGCGACAACACTCTTACACCTTTGTGCAGATGGAAACTTGGCAGGAAAGGTGCACATCAGGACAGGTTTCTGTGGGGGATTTGAGGGCAGCAAAGGAAGATGCTCAAAGAAAAAGGAAGTTTTTCATTCAATATGGTCTTAGTTGGTGTTGTCTGTTGCTCCGTTCATTCATGTGCCTGATGAAATTCATGTTTAAATTTGTTGTTGTGATCGGGAGGTGTTATACAACTTGTGGGGCCCAGTTTGAAATGAGAATATGGGTAGGATTGCCAAATTTAGCAAATAAAAATAGAGGACACCT